>NC_052532.1:80049653-80203727 GCF_016699485.2 Gallus gallus
GGGCTTTCTCGTCTATCTGCTCCGAAAACATACATGCTGAAGGCAATCCAAACAGTTGTCTGAAAGCTGTTGTAATTGCTTCTATAAACTTGGATTAGGGGTTTTAAAATACCCCATGGATTCTGAGATATTTACAAGTCCCTGCCCAACCTCTGATGGAAGAATACATAGCAAGATAATAAAAATAAAAAATAAAACAAGATCCAGAGCAGTAAACATGTTCAGATAGCAAAGTGACACAGTGATGATGCACTTGGTCAGCCCGCCCTTTTGAGGATACTGTCTCACCTGCATAAATGAGCACTTGGCTGCCAGACCCTTGCTGCTTGCCTCCAGGAGCTGGAAGCACCTTTTCAGAGGTAGCTGGAGGCTGGAGTCCAGCTCTCCGAAGTGCTTTTGGGAGAATTTAAAGCCTAAAGAAGTAGTTAGCATCCCCACCCCTTGATAGATAGGAAGATGTTTTACCGTGCTTTACCTGTGATGGCTTGATTCATTTTCGGTGAAGCACTGTGTTAAATAGCTTTTCTAGGGAAGGACTTGGCTACTGGCACACAGCTGTGTGCCAAGGTATAGGAGCATGAGTTGTGAGCACTCTTTCTCAGCTGGATAAACACCACATAGCCCAGCATTTTGTTGTGCTTATACTTGGACTGAGATGACTTGTACACAAATTCAGCTTCGCTTCTAATCACAAGGAGACTGTGTGGCTGCAAGGAAGCCTGAGATAATGCTGGTGACTTTGTCATTGACCTCTTGATTAAGAAGTAGGTAGGACTTGACGAAGGACGCTCCTCCAAATTTGAGGGAATTGAAGGGACAAACTCGAGGTTCCTGCAGTAGTTGTGAGTCAGGGACAAGGAAGAAGTAGGGCAGGAGAGGAGCTGCAAGAAAGAAAACAGAGCTGAAGGGGCAGCGAGAGTAAACAGGAAGGATACGGAAATGCATGTTAGGGAAGAGATTGGGTGAAAATAATCAAAATCAGGTTTTTGCAGATGGAAGCAGTTGGTCTGGAACATTGTTCAGGTGCATTTGAAAAAAGAAATTAGTAATTCCACCACACTGTGAAGCAAACGTCATACAGTTTTACAGGTATTTGTACTTTTGCTTGCCCTCTGAGTAAGCCAAGATGTGTGGAGCTGTACTTTTTCTGTTTTGCATTAAAACAAACAAAAACCACCCGTTATACTTAATTTTCTAACTGTCAACTGTTTGCAGACAGCACTGCCCAGAATTACAACGTGCTCCGAGCTTGAGCTGGGAGAAAGAAGTTTTTGTCTTTAGGGTTATGGCTCCTTGTATTCCCCGGGGTTAGGGCTTAACCATAGGATGAGAAATGTGGGTTGCTTTTAAGGAGAAATGGGTTTATTGTAAGTGACTCCAGAAGCAGACTCTGTATAAAGAATAGCAGCTATTTAAGGTTGCAGTAATAAACATGGTTTGTAGTGTCAGTATTTACTATCTCTCCCTCTCTGTGTATATATATTATGTTTTTCCTTTTCCTTTCCCTAGCTATGTTAGTTGTCTGACCAAAGCTAAGTGTTAGTGTTGTTTCCTGGTCTTCTGTGCTGTTCTGTCGACTCTGCCCAGTATAAAGACAAATAGTTCCTCATGTTTTCATTGCTATTTTTGTTACTGTCCAGTTCCAAAAATTTCCTCCAAACATAGTAAACTTGACTAAAATAAGGTGTCTATAGGTGGACTACCACACATCTAAAACAAGCAAGGAAACCCTTCCTTCCCACTTCCTCAAGTTGAATAGATGGAGAAGAATATACTGCAGAAATAGATGGGGGACAGAAACTAAAAAAATCCCCATATTTACTTTTAATAGAACAAAACTTGTTGCTTTTGCCTGCTTGTAAGCTGTGAGGATGTGTTTTTAGTTATTTAAGACAACAGCTGAGGTGTTGAAGTGGGGAGTTAAGCTGCTGGTGTATTTTTGGGGGCTTTTGTAGAGTTCAGGATGCTTAAACTCTTGTGTATGCGATTGAGCAAGTGCAGTTAGTATGCACATTTACTGATTCTCTGTGATTATTGTGCATCAGGCCGGGTTCCCTTCATTGCCATTTAAAACAGGTATCTTCCTTTTATTGGACTCTGAAGACACAGAAAGCCCTGGATCCCTTTTTTGCTGTTCCTCTGTGTTGTGGCTATTGGTTCTGGTCTCCCATCGCCTTCAGGTGGCGGGAGGGTCATGGCCTTGTCTCAGGCTCTGCTCCTGCCTGTTCCCTCCATGTTGTGCCCATGGCCCAAGATGTGTCACTGAACCTGTCTTCAGCCAGCTTGAGGTGCCAGCTCAGGAATCTATCCATCCCTTGGGGGCTGCATATATCACTGATTCTGTGTCCAGTGAGACTAGTTGGAGCAGGTGCGTCAGATACCAGTTTTGGGTCTGTTTGTGTTGCCAGGCCTCAACTCAGTTCTGCTCTCCAAAACCATTTTGCCTCATATGTGACTGGGGTTCAGACTGTATAGCCTCTTCTCAAACAAGTGGTTGTGTGCTTTAGGGCTGTCTTACAAGTTATCTGTCACAGCCATGCATAGTTCTGAAGACTTTTTCCAGAACATCTGTTAGGAACAAGTGAACAAAGCAATTTTAAGATATGTTTTCCAGATGTTCTGGATCTGTACTGACACAGCCCCAGTGGAGACAGCTCTGCTCAGCTGTGGAGCACCCAGTAACAGAGCAACTCTCATCGCCTTGAGGTATCTCTCCGGGGACTGTCTGTCCCAGTGCTTTCAGAGCCAGTCTGCCTGCATCTCTCCCCGCACCCCCATGAGGGGAGCAGAAATCAGGGAAGCAGTATAAGTAGCTGCTTTTAGGAAGACATGGGAAGGAAGTAAGCAACACTTCTCATATGGACTTGAGAGGTCCAGGTCAGGAGAGCAGGCTGGAGCCATCCAGCAGCAGAAGCTACAGTGAGAGCCTTGCTATCTCCTGCTTTCATGGCGTTTCCAAGGTGGAGAGGAGTACCAGTGAGACTGCCATGTTTGCTGGGATTTGGATCTTGCCCTAACTAACTTGGATCCAGCCAAATAGAATCTGTGATTGCTTGATGTGGTCTTGTCTCTTTTGAAGAAACATATGTGTCTGGAATACTGGGCAGTGACTCAGTTGTTTCATGCTCGTTCTTCTGTCCCTACTTATTTTAAGACTTGCCTGGAGGTGAAAGAGGTGTTGCCTTTTAAAGGTGTATTTTACTCAGGGTGGAATTCCCGTGAGATGACATCAACGCTGGTCACACAGCTGGGGAGTCAGCCCACTTCTAACCGGGGCTGCCTTTGCTGACATGGATGCTTTCGGAGATGGAGCCTGTGGCACAGAGTTGTGTGTAGCTGTCTGGGAAGCAAGTTTTTCCTGACTGTAAGTGCCTGGAGTAAGATATAATTGAGACAGCTAAACTTGACTTCTTCCTGCTCTTTCTCCCATAACCCAAAACCCAAGTTCCTCAACCACATCTAGCTTAGCATCTGTCCTTTTCTTCTCTGAATTGATGTCCTTGAAGGAGTATAACGGAAATTAGTTCATTACATCGCATCGAGAGGATTTCCTGTTGTTAAATCAAGCAATATTTCGCAGTCAATGTTTCTCCTCAAGAAGTTTCGATTTAGAAGGTGAAAGGTAACCATACTGTGTCAGGTCAGTAGTGCATGTAGCCAAATATTCCATCTTCAGAAGCAGCAGTGATTAGCTGTCTAGGGACAGCACGTGAATATTGCTCACAGTCCTCCTCCTCTTCTAGCTTTTGGTCATTGTTAGAATCTGCATCATCAGCTGTTCCTTCAGTATCTGCTCATGACCCTGAGGTAACAGCTGGCAAGAAAATTCTGCAAGTCAATGTTGATGTTATCTGCTGTCATCAGGTTTTTGTGAGCTCTGAATATATTCCACCTCTCCAATTCACGTTTGAATCAAAGAGGCCTGGCTTCATCAGTCTTCTCAAGAGATGACTCCTCTGTGTCTTTAATCCTTCAGTTGTCCTTTTCTATACCTCTCTGAATTCTGCTGCTTGCATATGCTCGTCTCCTTTCTAGATATCAATGCAGTGCCTTTACAAAGCAGCAGAATAACTTTGTCTTCTTTTCTGTCCAAACCTGTTGATGTCCGATTCAACAATGGCTGAGGTCCCTTTTTGAATAGTAAATTACAGTATGGAAACACATTTGACTTTTTCCTGGTATTCTTTCACATTTCTGCACTGAAGCTCACCCATCAAACTTTGCTTGTGCCTTCAGTTTTGTGAGGCCCTTTCCAAGTTCATAGCCTGCCACTGCAGCAGATTGCCTGAAAATGCTTAGCTTTGTCTGTAGACTTTGGTAGTTCAGCTGTGATCTTCTCTCCAGGTGACTGCAGGTACTGAACAAAATGAGTCCCAACAGTGCTGCCAGCTTAGCACCGTCGCTGATTCTTCTGCCTATTGGAAAGTTGGCTATTAAGTCTTATCCTTCCTAATCGTTAGCTGCTTTTCTGTCCATAGATGGACCTCTCCTGTGTAACCAGGCAACTTGATTTCTTGCCGTATGCTATTAAAGAAGCAGTCTAGGCTTTCTGAAAATCCAAATATGTTTTCTTTGGATCCCGTGTGCCTGTCTGCTTGAAGTGCCAGCACTCTAGTGGGGCAGGGTTTCTCTTTGCCAAGACATTACTCGCCTTCATCCAGCAAACTGTATGTGCTGTGCCTTTCTCTGCAGTTTTGCCATGGGAAGAGGTGACAATTTATCAGTCTCTGACTTTGAACGCTCCCACCAAAATCTACTGGGTTAATTATGAAAGAACATGAAAGCATAAATGTGAAGTTTCACCCCCTGAGTCATTAGACCCAAGAGCACAGGTTTGGAGTAGTGAGAAGTGAAAACTCAGTTACAAACAAAGCAGTTCTGCAGGTATTAACTGTTCTGCTATATATCATATTAGATCCAAATTAGGCACATGCCTTCACGTACGTATGTGATTTACGGTTCTATTAAGTTAATACTGTGTATATTGCTCTTGAAAATAACAACCCAAGCAAGCACTGATCTGTTCTTAATGCATTTGCCCTTAAGGTAACTGTTCTGAATAGTGGGAGTTCCCTGCTGTGGCTGATGAACCCTCACCCCTTGCTGCTGTTTGGTTTTGATTGCAGTTCTAGTGGCAAGGCTGGTTTCATTTTCTTGCCTGATCCTGGTCTTTTTGGTTCCCTGTGCTAGCTTCTTCTACAGCTGTGCTCTGAACCCCATCAGTGAGATGATCCAGACTTAAAAGTATATGTTTTTTAATGAAAAACATAGCTTGGTTTCCTTCCCAGATTTCTTCATTGATGTTTATAGTGCAGTCACCAACAGTTCGGGTAGCGTGATTTTAGTGAGTGATGAATTACGGTAGTAAGAACAGGAATAAGCTGCTGCAGTGTGTGGGAGACTTTGTAATCTGACTTTGCTACCAGAGGAAAGCAACATGCCATGTGTAAAACCACTAAGTTAGGAGCCCTACTCTTGTGTTTCATACAATATACTTTGCAGTTGTGGGTACTGTTACAGCTGTGGGTTGTTGCATTACTTTGGTGAGGTGAAGCTACCTTTTTGTATACAGTATTGATATTTAACTGAGAAAATGCAATAAGCAGTGAACGTTCACTCATTGCCATGTGGTATAGTAATAGGATATTGCACTCGTGTAGTTTTGTTTTACTTCAGAAATGCTTGTGTTAATAACAGTAAGTCATTATTGGTCAGTCTGAGATAGCAGATTGCTTATCTGCTTCAGGTGACCTTCGTGCTACATTCAGATTGTCCTCGTTGATGCAGCAAGTTAAATAATGGACAGTAAAAGAATACATGCTGGTAAACCTGAAATACATTGAACCAGTTCTAACTCTGCTTGGAGGGACATTATAGTACAGCTGCAGAGCCTTTGTGTTGGAGATGGGTCAATAGCTGTAAAACCCTGAAGCTCAATGTGGCTGATTGGAAGCTTGCAATTAATAGGCGTCTGCATACTAAGGAATTCTTACTGTAGCAAAAAATCCTATGGAATGTTTTATTTCTCATAATCAGACTGTCTCAGGATGTGATATGATACTGCACAGTACGGATTATTTTTTTTTGAGAGATGGATTGTCTGAGTTAATGTTTTGTGTTGAGCATTGGTTGAGATGTTCTCTCAATCTGGATGTGTGTACCTCGCAGACAATGTTGCATTGATCTGTCCTGCCTGTGGTTTCTGTGGGGACTTCTCTATCTCACAGAGCAAACGATAGGGGGATGAATTGTGAAATTGAAAGAAGTAACTTAGAACCATTAAAAACCAGTATATGCATAATTTACTTAGGTTTGAAACCACTAGTGTGATATTCCAGGGTGCCTTTTTTGCTAAACGTGTGAAAATCTGTTAATGTCAAAAGAGTTCTGCTAACAGATGTTTTACCTAGTAATATTTCTCAGATTAATGCAGAGAGCCAGACACCTCACTCATTTTGTCTACAGTCAGCTTGCAGAGTCTATATGTAAGGAATATACTCATATCCTGGCCACAGGTCTTTCCTAACATCTCAAGAAAATAATTCACTTATTGGTTTTCAGAAATGGCCATGTAGTTAATTGGACAGCACTCCTTTGGTTACTGTATAGGCAGCTTTCTGCTTCCAACTCATAAAGGTCGCAGGGCACTGCAAAGACCAAAAACATATTTCCCTCAGGATAATATTTCTAATTCTGTGATAAAATACCCTGCCTTTCTGCTCTTCTGACACAATTCCTTATTTGGATTCTTCAGTGATGAAGAGAGATTCTGACTTACTTTGATTTATTCCATAATTGCGTCTATATGTGTACTCTACAAGTATGATGACTGTTCATTTCTTCATGCAACTCTTAACTTCCTGGGGAATAATTCTTCTTTCTCGGTGAGTGATCTAAGAGTAAAGACAGATGAAGATCTGTCATTGGGATAGATGATGACCACTCATTATGAGCCTGTCTTTGAGTAATTTTAGTATTGCCACAGTGTTAAAAAAAAGGTATGAGTTTGAGTTTGCGTATTCCTCAACCTTCTAATTTTGAACCGCCATGTTGACCCCCCTCTGATGAGCAAAAAAAGTCTAAAGGTTTTTCTTTGTTCCTAGTTCCTATCTGCTGTATGAACTGTTAGGCTTAGGATTGGATGAAGCTTAAAAAAAAAAGAAAAAGAAAAGAAAAAAAGCAGTAATTGGATTAAGAAGTATATCATTTTCAGGTCATCTGACAGAAGAAATGAGTCCTTTGAAAAGCTGTTCTTCCGAGTTCTGAAATTGCATGCCAACTCAGTTGCATTTCACTCTTTCAAAGAAAATACTTGGAAAAGAGCTGTTTTCTCCTTAATTGCATTCTGAATTGCAGTTTCATTTGTTTTATCAAGGATCTAAAGTGAAATATTAGAAGCTTCCTTACATGTCAGTGTAAGGAGAAACAAAATCCCAGGTTCAGTTTTTAGCAGATAAAGGGCCATTAGTCTTTTTTTTTTTAAGAAAAAAAGTCTTTATTCAGAAGAATGCTTTTACTAAAAGAGGAAAGTGTACTTTATAATAATTTTATATCTAAACTGCAATACAAAGAGAATTTTCTGCTTTGTGTGTGTGTGCCATAGCTAAGATGATGACTGTCATCTTTCCTTTGCTGGAGTCCTTCAGTGATAAATGGGGTTTTGCAGTCATTACCTTAGCTGCAGTGCCTGGCTTCAACCACCATGAACTTTTTTGAACAAAATTGTCATTATTTGCTACTGTGTGTATTCAGATTAAAAGAAATTCAGCTTTTTGCCAGACAATCATGACATTGCTGTACTTCAGTGATGTCATTTCTGCCCGTTCAGAAATGGTTGTCCTGCTGCATGGAGTGTCTTTGGACCTTGGGGTGGGTTTGCAAAGCCAGAAAAGAAAATGCAGAGAACACTGCCTTGGGCATGGGAATGACCTGAGCCACACATAGGTACGGGCTGGGAGAGTGTGCTAGGATGGCTGTCTCTACAAGCTCATCATGTTGTACACTCTGCCTTAACCACTTGCCGTTTGCTGCCATATGAAGTGGGGAAAATGGGACAGATGAGCCTGTGCTTTATGTGCTTCCAGCGTCTTGAATCTTCCTAATAAAGGAATTGCGTTATTTAGCACTTCATTTGTTTGCCACTTAATGTCTTCAGAGGTAGGTAAATGCACCCTTCTGTGACGAGGAGCCTTAAGACTGTTCCTCTGTCTGTAGTCTTGTATATGGGTGCCTGCTGTTGTGCTGAAAGTAACCTCCCTAGTTGGATCAAGATTATCATCATCATTATTCTCCTATCTCAGCAGCGCTAAAGAAACAACAGGCTCTGTTATCTTCTTCTAGAAATAGGAGTCCTTTGCCTGTACCTTCAATTGTGGCCTCATAATGCCTAGACTCCTAGGATGGGGAGTACGCGTAAGGAAGAGCAAGCAGTGTTGAGACCTCAAAGTCTGTTTTCGCTTTCCTCAGAGATCAAACTTGTAACTAAGAAGACTTGCGGCGCTGTTGGCAAGGCAGCCTCAAGTGCTTTCAAAACCTGTAGAGTTTTGACACAGCAGCACTTGAAAAGCCTCCACTTCTGGATAGGTCTGCAACTCCTGCACAGGCCTAGATATAATTTCTCAGCATTTACTCTCATGAGTTTTTAGGTTAGTTTTCTACTTCGTATTGCTTGTTTTCTGCTTCATATTATCTTCAGAAGCGATACACTTTTAGTCTAGTATGGAACAGTAGAACTGGTTTTGTTCATTTTTTTTCTTATTGTTGTAAATGAGAGGAAGTTTTCTTAAAACAGCACTGTTCTTCTTTCCACGTTACCAGAAACCTGCCTCTATTTCAGGATTTCAAGCTCCAGCAGTCTTCCTTAACGAACAATTACAGGAACACTGTTGAGAACCTCAGTGGTATGTTTAGAGCTTTTCTCCCAAAGCCTCGTGTGCTGGCAGGAGGGAATCGATTCCCCAGATGGCTGCTCTCATTCCTACAGAGAGAAACATTCCTTTTGATTGTGGCTTCTCTTTGTGGAGATTCTCATTGTGTGGGATGTTGTTTTAGTAAAATCTGTATATTACAATAAAATATTTGGAAACATCTGCCACAGTTTAAATTACACTATTACTGGCCTCTCACTGAAGCAGAAATTCTTGTTAAAATAGGTTGAGGGCTAGAGCTGCCCTTCTGTGCGCAGCCCACAGCTCTGCCACAGCTTTGAGTCTCAGGATATGGTTTTACGTTGAGTGATGTGTCTGAAGGTGCGTGCAGCAGGGGATGGTCCTGTTTACCCTTCTTCCTCTTGTCAGACCTAACAACTACGTGTCCCCAAGACAGCTTACTTCGGTTTGGAGATGGGTTTCTTTGTCAGGTCAGTGGTTAACCTGACTCATCTAAGGCTACAGGATTGCCAGACTCCCTGTTGCAGGAGGAGTGAAGGTGGGAAGTTGGACCACTGTTCTAGACAGTAGCCCTACTTTAATTAAATGATACAGATTTAAAAGAAGGGGGGCTATAGTTCATCTACTGAACTTAAATAGTCATCTACTACGGTAGTCATCTACTGAACTTAAATCAGAAATGCCTGATATTTAGTTTGCTTACTCTTCTTGCTCTACTGTTTTCATAACTTCAGGGGGAAAAAAAACTTGCCAATGATGGAGAAGTTTTGCAGCTAGCTTCTAAATGCTGCCTCGTCTGTAATAGGAGCTCCTTCACCTAAGCTATGTATTTCTGCCAGAGAGAGTATCTATAATACGTTGATGGCATGCTTACAGTTTCTTAATGTTGAGATAATGTCCTACTTGAATTCAAAGCTGTCTTCAACCTAAGCTGACTTGTTTCATCTTTATGATGTTCTGTATTGTCATTATGACCAGCACATAGGCTGTATAGTCTTAAGGGCTGGTCTGCATTCTGCAGCAGGACCAGGGCAGTGCTGCACAGCTTGGTTTTGCTCCCTTCAGGGGTGACTGATATCCCTTTGACTCTTCAGTTAGAATTGAACTGGGGATCACAGTTCAGTGTGGGGATTTCAGATTAGCTCCTTGTTTGATCTGTGCTATTTTTTTCACTGTACATGTTTCCCTATGCCTTTTTTCCTACCCATGAAGGGCGTCAGTTCTGAACAGCTGGCTGTTTTCTTACTCTTGAGAGTTAAAAGGTATCAAATAAATACTTCAGATAACCGGCTTCATCTGTCTTTCTCTTGGGATTTTGGCTTCTGTATTAGATTCCAGATACCTGTTTCTCACTGTGATTTCATCCTCAGTCTTATTAATGCCATAGGTTGGTCTGTGGTTATCTGGTGTTGTTTTCCTGGCCTTACAGGGAATAGTGTGTTAAGTACATACTGTGTTCTTCTCCTCTGTAGGGTAAACTTGGAGAGTAAGTGGCTCCTTCACTTTGGTGGCTCCCAAAGCAGTCCTGCTGCAAATCCTTTCCTTGAATCTCTGCTTCTGCTTCCTGCTACTTTTGCTCTTTTTAGTATGGTTCTGATCTTCATGGCTTTTTTTCCTTACCTTTTTTTTTACCTTCACTTTTTTCTCCTTCTTTATTTTTGGCCTATTTCCTTTTAGGTATTTTCTTCCTTCCTCCATCCTCAAATAACTGTGGTGCTTGCCTGCACCAGCTGACCATTATGTAGTTTCCTCTGGTGAGACCTGCTGTCTCAGCCCAGCTTGGTCAGTCGATGTGCTGTAGGCCAGCCTGCAGTTCTGGAAGAGGAGCTTTCTTTTCATCCGTAGAATGGCTTAGGTTAGAGGCGACCTTAAAATATCACTGAACTCCAGCCCCCCTGCCATGGACAGGGTTGCCACCCACTACATCAGACTGCCCAGGGCCCCATCCAGCCTGGGGGTGGGACATCCACAGCTTTTCTGGGCAATCTCTTCCAGTGTTTCACCAACCTTTTGAGTATTTTTTCCTAACATCCAACTTAAATCTCCCTTCTTTTAGTTTAAAGCCATTCTCCCTTCTTCTATCACTATCAGATCATGTAAAATGTGTGTACCCTTCCTGCTTAAAAGCTCCCTTCAAGTACTGGAAGGCCTCAGTGAGGTCTTTTCGGAGCTTTCTCATCTCTGTGCTGGATGAGCCTGACTTCTTCAGCCTTTCTTTGTAGAGAGGTGCTTCAGCGCTGCCATTGTTGGTGTGGCCTCTGCTGGACCTGCTCTTGCAGCACCGTGTCCTTGTGCTGGACGCCCCACAGCCAGTGGTGTGCCTGGCACAGTGGGCTCCTATTCATAGTTGATCCTTGGCACCACTGTTACAAACACGATTGAAGGATTTCTCATTTAAACCCCAGTAGAAGAGTGGAGACTGCCTCTAAGATGTATTAAGATGTTCTTAACTCATGCAATTGCATCGTAGGGAGCTCTTTGGTGACTTAGAGCTACCGCATGCAGGGGTAGGGTTAGAAACCTCTTAACAGATGCTGAGAAATAATGAAAAGGGAAAAAACAAGGATAATGCCTGTTCCTAGGGATCAGATATGTGTTTGGCTAGGTGGCGTACCTGTGTTTAACCTGTATCAAATCCTAGAACAAATGCAGTTAAAACCCAGCTGGGTAAGTCCACAAGTAATGAGCCTCCTGATGAACGTAGTTAGCACAACATGGTTATGAAGGGCTTACATCTCATACCAGAGGGGAAGATTGCAGGTCTTTCAGGAATTCCCAGGAGATGTGTGCTATTTATCAATTGTTAGCCTTTCAGGGAAGGGAGGGGAGGCGTGGAACCACTGCCAGAGCTGTCAAAGCAAGTGTATCGGTGGGTGTCCGGATTGAGTGTCAGCTGTGCTAGAAGTCGCCAATGGATGCGTTGAGGATCAGCTGTTGAATGGCACGAGCAAGTGTGTAAATACGATCCGTTTGTAACTTGGGGCTCTTCAGTGCCCTGTCAGGGCTCGGTTACAGGGGGGTTATAAGTTATTACGTGTCAGCTGAACTGCTATAGTCGTCTTCGGCAAACGTTTGCTAAATCATGATCCCTGATGATGTAAGAGGGAGGAATAACTAAAGGAAACTTCAAATGAGAGATCCTCTACTGTATGCACTTTGGGGCTTGTCTGAGTTTCTCAGACAGATGCAGTATAGCACAGATGTTGACTGATAAGGCCACAATAATTACTGTGCTGTTTCCACGTACTCCCTGCCCTTGCACTTCTCACTCTGCGTGTAATCTGTAAGCTCTTTGGGGCAGGAATGACCTGACCCGAGATTATTAAAACAGGCACTGTTACGATCGCTTTAGTACTCCCTGCATAAGCTGTAGAATCACCTTATCTCAATGTAAAGTTGATCTATGGAGCCAAGCAGCGATTGTGGAGTGGGCTTGTCTGCATATGTGTGTGTGAGGTGGGTGGGCAGAGAGGAGAACAGAGAGAGGACTTGCTAAAAATAGCTGCTAATGTCTGCCAGACTGCTTATGAAACACCACTAGCAGCCACTGCTAAGATTACCTTAATTGTATGTTTCTGTATTTTTTCCAAAGCAGAGGTTTAAGCATTCAGGTGAATGCTTTGTTTAGTCCTGGGAAAAAGAGATTCTTTCATGACATAGGCAGATAGTAGGTTAGGTTTTTTTCCCTCACCTCGGTGTGCTCACTGTAGCTCGATAAAGCTCTTTAGCTTAGGAATTTACTGTGCTGGTCTGTTTGCCATGCTGGGAGGAGTGCTTGGAGGAAACTGCCAGAGATGGTGAAGCCAGAAAGGTGTGGGCACTGGCTCACATAGCGATAGGAAGGCTTTGGGAAAATGATTTTTCATTTTGACACTGAAAGTAAATCTCCCTTTGAATGCGACTGCGTGGTTTACCCCACTGTGGGGTGATGACCTGCTGGGACTTGGTGGTGGCCACCCAGCAGCTGGCTGCTGCATTCCCCTCTGCTACTGTTGGACCCAGAGGAGTCATCTGATGGCCAAAGCGATAGGGTCAGAGCTAACTCAACAGGGCTCTTCCTGTGCTTTTTCTTCCCTGTGGGTTTTATATTGTTAGAGATTGTTCTGAGTCAAGCTTCTGCTGGGGAAGATGAGCACACTGCAGTGTGAAAGTTGTGCTGTGTTTGCCTTGACTTCCTTAGTTAAGACTTAGAAGCCTGTAGAAAGTAAACGCCTTAGGTCTTAATGTGACCTTGCAGTGACCGTATAACAAGAGTATCGTGCGAATGTTCCTGGAGCTGAGAAGCATCTTGTTGTTTTTTAAATGCTTGTTTGCAGTCTTCATCGTTAAGCTTTCAAATAGGGTAAATTGAACTGCCCCTCTAAAATAGGGGCTTAAAATTCCGGTGGCATTTGGAATGATTGGACTGAAGTGTAGTAAATCTAGATGCTGTTACTTAGTTAAATTTTATCAGTGGATAAATAACGGGGTTTTATCAACAAGTAAATAATAGGAGAAAAACTGTCCCCGCATCTCTTCTTGTTCCGTGTGACATACTGACCTCAAAAAGGCATGGAACAGAACACTGAAGTTGTACACTTGTTCATTTTTTTTATAATGAAGTTATTTTGCCTTTCTGGGCTGGTACCTTGTATTTTTATAGCAGTGTCATAGTGTGTATTACAGTTTTGGTGACTTACTTCTGCCTAGTATTTACTTTTTCCTCCAGTTTTTAGTTATATCCTGCAGAAACTTAGCATTCTTTACTTGGAATTTGTGTGGCCATCTTAGTAGTTCACCAGCAGGTTTTGAGATGGTTGACATCTAGAAAGCTTCACTAACATTAGGTGCAAGTGGAATGAATATATATAGATATAATATATATATACACACATATATATTCATATATATATATATTTCCTTTGTTCCTGTGTGTCCAGGTGGAAACAAAGGCAACTCTGAATTCAGAATGGAGTGCCTTAAAAACCTGAGTGATCTTTGAGTGGCTTGGCAGTTGCAGCTAAAGTTGAGTTGAGCTGACACATAATTGATTGCAGCTATAGTCTGGCTATTATCAATAAAGTCAAAAGAAGAACTGTTTCAGCTTTTCGTCATTTATCACTATCTTTTATTTATTATCATTTGTTGATGATTTTTAAACTGAATATGGATTTTGATTACTATGGAAAGCAACATATTCATTATTGAGCAATGACACTGTTCCATGGGGGCCATGGAGAACTATGTGGTCTGCATAATACAACGTAAGTATTGAATGTTTGTGGCATTCTGAAGACCTAGAGAGATCATCGTGATTGTCCTGTGCAGGCTTTCTTATTTCAAGCCTGGTAGTTATTGCTCAGCTACGTCGTGAGCTTTAGAAAACATTCCAGTCTGAAATAAAATAGCGTGCCACAAAAATCACACTAGCTTTCAGAGTCTTTAGAAAATTCACATCTCTGACATTTGACTTCGCTCCAGTTCTGTCCCAGACTTGCAATTTCTGTTTCTAATCTTTGCATGTGATATCTTCACCTAAAGATTAGGGTCCTCACTGAAATTTCTATTCCTTAAGTATGTATTTTAGGTATAATGCTCATTCAGTTTTCTCTCTTAGACTTAAATTGGTTGATCTCTTAAAGTCTCGTTCAAAGGAATATGTCTTTCTTACCTTTTCTTATAATGTCTGTGGTGTCTTTCTGAACCTCTAGGGTTTTGAATTATCATTTATGAATTCTAGTCACCAGAAATGAACGCAGTAACTTTTGCATAGATGCCAAAGAGGGAAGAGGAATTTATTTTTCTTGATTGTTTCCTGGCTGATGTTCCTTTTATGTATCCACCTTAAGGATTGCTTCATGTCTCAGTAGCTGTGTTCAGCTTAGGTTTTGCTTTATGCTCCTTGCTTGCTGGGGTGCTTTTCCAGGTCCAAGTTAATGCCTGCACTCTTTGGGTTTGACGACATGGCCCATTGCCTTGGTTCCTACAGCCCATTTATGCCTGGGTTTTGGCATATCAATGAAGGCAGCTGCATCTTCATTGATCTCTCTGCACAGCTCTGAGTTTTGTGTTGCTTTTCTTTCAGGCTGGTGGCAGAAGTGGCAAGAAGACCAACAGTTAGTGCCTTTGGGACCTCTACATAGTTCTTCTTAGATCTTAGTTATGTTGAAACTTACGGCCTAATTGTAATTTGATTAATAATCATACTTCTTCATGTATGCTTGTTTCTTTGTTAATGTAGGAGGCAGTAATTCACACACCCCGTAGCAGTGCATTTGTATCAGTGCTCTTTTTTTCTCTTTTCCAAATGAACCTGCAGTCTGTGCAGAAATGTGGAGCCCAACGATCTAGTCTCCGCAAGCCATATTCCTGCTTCTGTACCACCAGAATAGCTGATATGACACTTGATCTGGAATTATCATCAAAGATATAGGGTCATTATTACCTTGGTCGTTCCATTTGTCTTTTTGATTCTTCTGTATTATGATTGCTTTCAAAAATCAGCACCGTTTCTCAGCTAGCTCTTCTAAAGTCCTTGGACTCAAATTGTGAGATTCTTCTAATCTTACATAATGTCTGATGACTGTTCTTTTCTTATGGTATTCAGTTTCAGTCAAGAGGTCAGATGACATTTCCTGTGCCAAAACCAGTATGCAAATTTATTGAATGCTTCTATGTTCAGTGGGGATGATTGACAGATGGGTTTTTGTTTGGTGTTGGATTTGAGCTATTTTTGAAATACAGGGGTTTCCTTTTGCCTTAGTACTGAAAAAATGTTTTAAGGATACTATTTTAGACCCCTTACTTTGAGTTTTTCTAATTCTGTTGTAGATTTATGTCTATCTTCTGCTGTCTCCCAGTAGGTAATGTTCATTCATTTCCCTGATGAAGGAAAGATACTGCCCAGTAACACAGTTCAGGAAAAAACCATAATTGTATTTTGTCCCCTGTACTTGCTCATAATTATTAGCTTTTACTGAAATTAACCTTTCACAAAAATGTGCAGGGAATCCATTTTACTCATTCAGATTACCTATCTAAGTATGAGCCGTATAACCGTGATGTGGCTGCGGGCGCTTAACCAGCTATTGATTTGATCAACTTCTTTCTGTCAGTGAAGTTCCACAAAATTTCCCATCCTGTGTGCAGGAGAGTAATTAGAAAACTGTCATCTAGAGCTGTGACTTCTGCTGATGACAGCATTATGATCTCAATCATGTGTTGTTCACACTGAAGGCTTTCAGGACCTGAGGACTTCTAGTCCTCCTCCTTTCACAGGTCATTAACGGGTATCTAAGTAGCCAGGAGTTTTGTTCCTTAGTGTAATCTGAGGGACTGCATCACATCTTAGCAGATGACTTTTCTTGTGCTTTCTATCAAGGCATTTTTTTCATGGAATATTCAGATCCTTTGACCTTCTCAATTAAGCAATGAGTGAAAATCACCGGTGTGGTTCTGATAGACTTCCATAGCCCCTGGTCGCTCATGTCCTCTAAGCAGCGGTGACAGCTGCTGGTTGTAACCTATTGCACTTGGCAGGGGCTACATGCAGCGGTGTAGTATTTCCATGGAATAGTGCCTGTTTGAATGTGTTGAACATGAAGCATATTGAGAGACCACGGGAGGGGAGCAGTCTACAATATTGACTTAATATTGAGCAATATGTTCATAGGGAAATGTCTCTGAGAGTTAAAACAGATCAATGGAAGTATTTGAATCGAGCGGAGAAAGATAGCTACGTGACCATAGACATTAGAGAGCATGATTTAGGTGTGTGAGGTTTTCTTTTAGGTCTGGGACACCTCATGAACATCTAGTGGGATGACTACTGTGCTTGGCAGCAGGGAGAAGGGTACCAACTGGAGGATAGAAGGAAGATCAGGTGGGTAGAGTTAGAGGGAAGGGGAAATGGAGGAGTTTGTAAACAGCACAAGGAACTGAGGTTGAATTTGAAGTAGGAAGAAAGCAGAAATAAACATCCTATTAATTCTTTGTTTCTACCCTTCAAAATATATGAAAGAGAAGGAAAATGGATTATATGTAGTTCAAAGAAGTAAAGAATCATAGATCTCTGACTATGTGTGCATTAGTGTGCATCTGTACTGCTCAGTCAGAAGTTAAACAGCTGAAGGGATGTAGAGCAGACATAACTTTGGACTTTCTCCAGGCCTATTCATTAGAATGTATGGTAGGAGTTGTGATCAATAGCAAAGGAAGTCTTTCATGGTCTCTGAGGGTTGAAGTGAATTTTATTGACTGACAGCTATGTTGAGTCACTAGCAAAAAGTCTACGTGCAGGTCGCTTGCAGCTTTGTGCTGCCGGTAGGAGTCTGCAGCTGATGGGATATTTATATGAGGAAATCCTTGTCCAGTAGTTGAGTCTATTGTCTTACCTGGGTAAACATCATGTGGTGCTTTGTTTTGGTTTGTTTGGGTTTTTTTTGAGAAGTGCACCTCTTGTTCCTAAACTATGTGATTGTCTCATTGCAGTAGCACTGATCCAAGTTCATTTGGGTTTAACTGGTGAATTGTACAAACAAAATGCAGAACTTAATATGAGGGCTGCTCTGAAAGTAGTGCCTCCTATTTTGTTATGTTGGCCCACAGTGTCAGAGGTGGACATTGGTGTTATGGCAGTAGAGGTTGAACCTTCCCGACAGTATTCTGTTCCATGTTGTTGCTATGCCACAGATGGCAGCAGAGGGGCAATGTGACAGAATAGCATCTCACATGGAAGCGCAGATGAAGCAAAGGTATGGGATTGAATCCCTCCATATGGAAAAAATTGCGCCTGTTGACATTTATTGATGCTTGCTGAATGTTGATAGAGCACAGTGAGATGGTGGCTGGAGTGTCTCAGCAGTGACGACAGCAATGGAAAGCCACGTTCCAGACAGCCATATACAGCAGTCGCACCACAAAATGAAGAGCATCTTGATCAGCTCATCCACGTGAATTGGTGGATTGTGATCAGGGAACTGTCTGTGGAGTTCAGTATCTGCTTCAGTGCTTTGGGAACAGTGGTGGGAATGTTGGAATATCACAGAGTTTGTGCCAGATAGGTCACACAGATGCTCACAAATGAACAGAAAGAACAACGTATTCAAGTTTGTCAGGACCTATTGAACAAGTGCGAGGCTGCAGGTAGTGGTTTCCTGGGTTGCATTGTTAGCAGTGATGAGAAGTGGTGTCAGCACTATGAACTGGCGTCAAAATGGCAATCCGTGGAGTGGCGATGTGTGAATTCCTCTTGGAAGAAAAAGTTCAAGACACAGCCCTCAATGGGTAGAGTCCTGTGCACTGCCTTTTGGGATAGGATTTCTTGGATCGCAGACCATGAACTTTGACTGCTACTTTGCCATGGTGACTGAGCGAAGTATTGGTCACTCAAGAGAAGAAGAAAGTCTTTCGCTTGCAACATGGTAACACCAGGCCCCATAACTGTTTGCAGACCAGAAAACATTGCCAATCTTGGCTGGACTTTCCTACCACATCCACTGTATAGTTTGGATTTGGTACCTTCCAGCTTTCATCTGATCGAGCCAATGAAAGATGGGCTACATGGGCAACATTTTCCTAGCAGTGGTGCCATTGTAGCAGCTGTGAAACAGTGGGTCACCTCCACTGTGCAGATACTGACAAGTGTGTCATGCAGGCTGTTGTTCATTGCTGGCAAAAATGCACAGCTAATGGTGGTGACTGTGTTTAAAAAGTAGTGGGTTTTTTGGCTGAGAACTTGCTGTTTCAAATAGTGTTATTGCGCTCTTTGTTTCTGTTGTAGTCTCCCTGGAAATAAATCAGAGCCGTTACTTTCAAAGTGACCTCCGTGTGCTCAGCTTCTTTTTGGGTGCACAAAATGAGATCGGTACCTGAGTTTGAAAGGGTGAGCGATCATGGTAAAGTAGAATGATGACATGAGCCATGCTAAAATTTTACTAAGATGCTGGAAAACAGAGTTTGAGAGTGCCATGGTGCTTTAATACTGTTGTCTTGTGAGTGGAATACATTCTTTTCTTCCCCAAAACTGATTAGTATTCTCTGATTTTAAAGCACTAACTGTACCTAGTGCTCGTAATTTGTCCAATTTAGTAGTTGTGGTGGAAGGTGGAAAGTGAGGTAGAAACATCAGTGCATTTGGGAATTAGAGCATGTGGATTTTGTTTTCACTTGCACATCTGTGATCCGGCTTCTGCAATAACCTCTTCATCAAGAGCACCCCTAACTACTACAGAATGGATGTTAAACACCTGAATGGCGTGGGGAAGTGGCTTTAGGGTTTGGATGTACCAAGTGAAAATGCAAGTGCCTTAAACTAGTGGCTGTTTAGTTTTACTTACGCTTCTGTCCTGGATATTAAAAAGGTCTTTTACTTAGATGATGGTTTTACGATGGTATGAATCTGCATTTTTGTTGCAGTGTAGCAAGGTGCCCTTAGCACCAGAAGTCAGCTTGCTGGGACAAACAGTAGAAGCTGTTCTGATGTGAGCTTTAAGAGCTGTAATGTTTGGCGTTTGGTCCTTTCTTCCTTCCTTATATTTTCAAGTTAATCTTGTAGACCTTCTGCAATCCAAGGCGTTGAGAACATTGTGCTCACCGAGCCAGTGGGGCCACCAAGTCTGACAGCCTGAAACCCAGTAAGAGGCAAAACAGATGAGATGAAAACTGTCTCTGCTTCGCGTTGAGACTTGCTGTGATGTGATGTTTCCTGGTGTTTGCTGTTGGGAATCTCAATTTGGAGATAGTGAAGATTGCTGGAGATGGGTGTTTCCTCTCCACCAGCTTTTGTCACACTGGGGCTAAAACCATATTTCCCAGAGTTGTTCCAGCAAGCTCATTTATATGCTGTTTGGCTAGCAAGTTAATTCTTGCTGTCCAGACATTAAGAATTGACATACACGCTGAACCAGGTATGGGCTTCTGAACACTGTGTACATGAGTGGCAAAACTGGCTTGGGGCTCCTGGATGCTACTGCGATACAAGCAACTATTATCTGTATGCTTGGAGAAGTAGCAAGATGTTTGCTGTTTGAGATTAAAGCTGTCAAAAGCACAGGGTGAATTTTACCTCACAGTAATTTAGCTTCGGATATTCTCTACTGTAATACAGCTGAAACTCCAGCAGGGTAATTCTTGGAAGTTTGGAGTCCTTACGGTGCTTCACTGAAAGAAGGAAATGGAGAGAAACATCTAGGGGGCTTAATGCTCAGTAACATGCTGGTAAGGAAGCCAAGCAATTCTTTGGTTAGGCAATTAATATCGGTGCTTACGTTTTGAAGCGCTGAGTATTTTAATGAGTTTAGGTGGGAGTTGTTTTTACTTGTGTTTAAAGGAAACCTCATGAAATTTCTCATTGGAGCTCTGGAAAAGCTGCAGCAGAGCCAATTGAGGAAACGCAGGGCTTGCTCTTGTGGTCCAGGAGATCCCAAAGTAGCTTCCAGCACTGAAGAGTGTCCCTTAAGCAGCTCTCCTGAGGCCAAGCACTTCACATTTCAGTAGGAGTTGCCAGAGATGAGTTTCCTTCTACCTCCAGAATCTGGTTCTGGGAGGGCTGGGAATGAGCCTCATTACTTCTAATCTCAAAACCCCAACCTTGTGACCAAGCCTGGAAAAAAGAGGCAGGGAAGCAGAGCGTTTAGCTTTTAGATGACAAGGATTCCTGCAGGAACACAAATGTCACCTATTCGTATACGCTCAGTTAGAACGTTAATCAGAGGAAGTCAGGCAAATGGAAGTGGAAGGCTGCTATCAGAATTATACTTTCATTTTGTTTACCAAATAAAGAAATAAATAAAATTCAGTGCTCTTTCTCTTCTTTGCTTCCATCCACGTGTTTCTTAAAGTTATCAAACAGGAGGGTTAATTTTCCATGCAGTTTTACTCCGCTTTCCTTTTATTCTCCTTTCTCTCTGAGCAAACGTTTATCTCTTTTTCCCTTTTTTGCTTTTTGTTGCTTTGCTGCTTTCTCTGCAAATGTGCAAATCTGCTTTTCACCTTGTGAATATTTTGGAGGGAGGAATCTATATATATCTGCTGTGTATTGTTTGGCAAGTAATTGTCACTCCTTAATGTTCTTTATAATGCAGTAATGTTCTTTTTAAATTTGTTTGTTTCGTGGAGCAGTTGGGTGCATAAAAGCAAACAGTTTGTAAAGACCTGAAAGGTAAGAGATGAGTAACAGTTAATGTGAATTGTTCAGGAGCAAATAATGGCAAACCAACCCACTCGTTTTGTGCGTTTATGGATGCAGAAGTAATAGCAGATGTGTGTATCTTGACTTAGACATTTTCGAGTTCGTTTTCCCATGAGCAGCCTACGAAAGTAATGGACTACTAGAAATCCCCTGAAAGGGGAGCACAGTTGTTTGGCTATTTTGTTTGAGTGTAATATATGGTTCAAGATAAAATGTTCTATTTACAGGTAGTTACAGGGTTTCTGCAGATTCTTTCAGCAGACTTGCAGAATTTTCTGGTTTTTGACCATTTCTGAGATGAGTTCTGGGTAGCATTGTGAAATGGGTCTTCTTTTGGTGGTCACTCAGTATTGGAAGTGTGTGACAAGCTGACAGAATACTGTTAGGAAGCCTTGGATGCAGTTCAGCTGGGGCAAATGCAGACTCTGGTCATGATGAGAACAGCCAGGTGCGGAATGGAAAGGGGACGGTGATTGGCAGGCAGTGGATCTGCACGGAAGGGTTTGGCACCCAAACAGGCTGTGAGTCAGCCAGATTCTCGCATTGCAAAAGCTGCGAATGCTGTGCCGGGCTGCACAAACAAGTGTGTTGCAAGTTGGGTGCAGGGAGCTGCTAGCGTGCTGGGCAGAGCTCAGGTAAGCTTAAGCTGGAGCGTCTGCTTTTGGGTATCGTACCTGAGAGACATCAGCAGTGGTGGGACAGGTCCCCAAAGAGAAGTAGCATCATGGTGGCAATGTCCTTTGCAACAGTCCTTCATGTGTTGCGAGTGGAGTGGGAGGAGGGAAGGTGGGAGGGTATTGCATACTGTTTTCCGTGCCTATGGGGAGTCAAGCTGGTGATACGCCTAACTGCAGTAAAGGTGACCTGAGTTATGTATTAGAAGAATCTTGCTGGATGCGTGAGTAGTGAAGGACTGGAAGGGACTTCCTGAGGTAGCTGTAGAAGGGAGCTTTCTTGGTAAGCAGGCATGATAGGCATTTTGAGTCTCATTCATGTAGCGTTGGTGAGTGATTGCTGTTGAACAGCAGATTCCTTCTGCCTTTTCTTGCAGCCTGATTTGATAATGCAACCCAAACCGTCATAACTTAAGGACAACAAATCCTGGTGTGTACTTGCAGGCAGGGTGACTAAAACTTTGGTCCTGTTACAAGCAAAATCAGAATTTGAGCTTGAGGAAGCACACTGGTAATAATAAATGGTTCTCATCGTAGTTGATAATGGTTTTGTCTTTATGGGGAAGCAGCTGTGTTACTACTGAGTTGCTGGTTGCTGACAGCTGAAATCCACAGCTGCTGCATCTGCACTGAAGCACATGCACCCATGCAGCTACTTTGGATCCTGAGTGCATGTTCCTGTCTGTGCTCTGCTGCACAACGTGAAGCATGAAAGTGAAATACTTTGTCACGCTGCTGTTTTTTTTATTACCAGAGACATAGCAGTGTATCCACATGCTGCTCTGCTGACAGCTTTGTTTCTTTTGGTTACAGGAGAGTATAAGGAAATACGAGTGACACTGTTTAATGCCACTGTCTTAACATGATGCAGAAATAAGTACTTGTTCTGGTCATGCAGCAGATTTTATTGCTGAATTATTTACATCTGGAAGGGAGTATTTCTTTTAATGATCAAGTTGAAACCTTGTCAGCACTAAATGTGCGTCAGTAATAAAACATGCTCAGTGGCTTTTCTGCCTTTTGACAGTTAAGTTTTTCTTCCTTTCTTATATTGAAACGTATATACTGATGTAAATCCTTGCCCTTTCCTGTTTCATTCTTATTGGTGATCTTGCTTATGAGCATATTCTGATTATTTTTTTCTCTCTTGCTTCCCAGGAGACAAAGATGGCAGCAAGGTGACTACAGTAGTGGCAACTCCTGGACAAGGTCCAGACCGACCACAAGAAGTTAGCTACACGGACACCAAGGTGATTGGAAATGGATCTTTTGGTGTTGTGTATCAAGCCAAACTCTGTGATTCAGGAGAGCTTGTGGCCATTAAGAAAGTCCTGCAGGATAAAAGATTTAAGGTAAGAGTATGCATAGCTTCAGAATATTCTTTGTGAATGTTACCTTGTTTTCCATTTCTTTTATGACAGTCTTTTTTATTCAGTTTTTTTCATTTGTTTTCATTAGAACATGTAAACACAAAAACATCCAAGACTAAAGGTTAAACAGATGTTTTTTGATAAAGGAATATAGTATAACTTGAAATGAAGTGAGTCACTGCTGTTACTTTTTGCAATAGTGCAAAACAGGAAGCTAAAAATCCTGATTTTCCTGATTTTGTGGTGTTGTGCTGTTCCCTGGTTGCAGACTTGATTCTTGAGGCAGTGAACCAGGGGAACAAGGAAGAAGTTTGTGTTGTACTTACTTTTGTCTAGCACAGATTCTTCTCTAGTCATTAGCAATTAAGCTGCAGTATGGAACAGGTGCCTTTGGGCTTTGTTCTTGGGCATTGCCACCTATAAAGTAGAAGGCTATGCTTGAATAAATCAGAAAGTCCCCAGGCCAAGCAAGCAGGTAACAAGTACTGAGCCTAGGGCAGTTTGGACTGAGGGAGGATTACTTCCCTTCATTATCTGTTTCATAAATGTGATCTACTCTGACTGTTGGAAGACTAGTGAATCTTTATTCTAAACAGTAAGTAGCCTTCCAAGAAGAATATCTCTCTGTGATACTTAAACCAAATTAAGGGCCATTAGCAACCTCATCGCTGCTGTTACCTGCCCCTGTCAGGTGCTTGGTGTACTTGACTGCTTTCTCTTATAGTTAAGGGAGCTGCAGATTAGCTCATTCATGAGTGAATGGTGGCAAAGGTAAGAGATTTTACCATCTAAAATGTAGGTTTCAGCATCTGGAGATGAAGCCCACAGCTTTCATGACTAGAGAAGTGTCTGGACGGTTTGTAGAGAAAACAGTAAGGGTAATCTTGTTGGCACAAGCTAGATGCAAAAGATTCTGAGCTTAAAGATTGGAATTTGAAGCATGTTAAAGGAAAACTGATGATAAAAAAGTTTTAGAAATACTTCTGAGGGCTAGTGGATGATGTTTTCACCATCTCCTTTGCAGTTCTCATTTTTTTTTTCAGTAACACTTCATGCCTAGCTAGCTTCACTGGTTGCGTTTGTAATTTGTGTCCTGTTTTAGTAGGAAAACAATTCTTTTGAAGTATTTTGAAATTGGTAGAGTATGCCTTTTTCTTGAGTCTTGAAATTGGTGTTATATCCAACACAGTTGTCACCATATCATAGAGACATCAGCTAAAGAGTGAAGAGGAAAGAAGTTTTTAAATTATACTAATAGTGCAGCATCGTTTGACTTATAATTGAAGGAGATATTTAAAGTTCTTACATTGTTCTTATATTTGTCAGGTTTATTTCTGGCTTGTATTATGTGTTAAAGGCAGTTAGCACTGGAGAAGCAGTACGGTAGAAGAGCACATTATAAGAAAGGAAGAGGTAGGAGAGTAACAGAAGCTCGAAATATAGTGATTCCTAAAAGAGTTATTTGATCTCTTCCGCTTGTATGGTTTTAGGTGAAAGGCTAGTATGTTTCCCTTGTCACGTCAAGCTTGGTGGATATCGTAAAATCATAGAATCACTAAGGTTGGAAAAGACCTGTAAGATCATCTAGTCCAACTGTCCACCTACCGTGAATATTGCCCACTAAACCATGTCCCTTAGTACCACATCTACATGTTCCTTGAACACCTCCAGGTTCTGTGATGCCTAGCGACACCTCCATGAGCAGCCTTTTCCAGTGCTTGACCATTCCCTTCTGAGAAGATTTTTTTCCAAAAAACATCCAACTTGAACCTCCCCTAGTGCACCTTGAGGCCATTCTCTCCTGCCCTATCACTAGTTACCTGGGAGAAGAGACTGACCCTCACCTTGCTACAATCTCCTTTCAGATAGTTGTAGAGAGTGCTGAGGTCTCCCCTGAGCCTCCTCTTCTTCAGACAGAACAATCCCAGTTCCCTCAGCTGTTCCTCATAAGGCCTGTGCTCCAGACATCTCACCAGCTTCATTACCCTTCTCTGGGCGCACTATAGGGCCTCAATGTTTCTCTTGTAGTGAGGGGCCTAAAACTGAACACAGTATGGTGTGGCCTCACCATAGCTGGCTACGTGGGGACAGTCACCTCCCTTGTCCTTCTGACTGCACTGTTTCTGATACCAGCCTGGATGCCATTGGCTTTCTTGACCACCTGGGCACACTGTTGGCTGATATTCAGCCAAGCATCAATCAACATCCCCAGATCCTTTTCCTCTGCATAGCTTTCCAGCCATTCTGTCCCAGGCCTGTACTGCTAGCATGAGGTTGTTTTGACCAAAGTGCAGGACCCTGCACATGGTCTTGTTGAACTCAGTTTGCCCGGGGAGGTTGTGGATGCCCTGTCCTAGGGGGTGTTCAAGGCCAGCTTGGATGGGGCCCTGGGCAACCTGATCTAGTACTTAATGTAGCAGTTGGCAGTCCTGCCTGCGGCAAGGGGTTGGAACCTGATGATTTTTGAGGTCCCTTCTAATCCAGACTATCCTGTGATTATGTGGACTTCATCCCATTGGCCTCAACCCATCGATCCAGCCTGTCCAGATCCCTCTGTAGGACCTTCCTATTCTGGGACAGATGAACACCTATTCCCAGCTTGGTGTCATCTGCAAACTTACTGAGCATTCACTCAGTTTTCTCATCCACATCATCAGTAAAGATATTAAACAGGACTGACTCTATTATTGACCTCTGGGGAACACCACTCGTGACCGGTCTCCAGCTGGGTTTAACTCCATTCACTACTGTATCGGCTCATGCTTTGGACCAGACTCATAGCTTTTTTTAATCCCATGACTTTGAGGTTATGTTGTCAAAATAACAGTTTGCCCAAGCATTTTAGTTTCTGCCCATCGGATAATCATAGTTTGTGAGGTGTTTTTTTTGTTTGTTTAAATAAATCTGTATTGGACATCTAATTAGAATGAATGCCTTTGAATATTTTTCTTCTAGTAATTGATCAGTGGCATCTTGTTATCTGACTGTGCATCTTTTGTGTAGTGCTTCTTTAAGCCATTAGGAAAAAAGAAGGTTTGTTTTCAATATTACACCTCTTCTTTTTTAAGGGAGAAAAAGAAGCTAAAAATCTCATTGTGGTTTTCACGCCTTGAACTCTGAACTAATTGCCCCTCTATTAAAGATGGGGGCAGAGAATGTCCACTGTCCCTGAACTAGGTGGAGTTAACGTTAGGTATATGAGTAGATTCACAGGTTTATAGCATTAATTAAAAAAAAAGAAAGTGTTCTTTTAACTTATTAATCTGCGTAAGTCATATCTCCAGTAGTACCTGTTAAACA
The DNA here is from genome assembly GCF_016699485.2 of Gallus gallus. Lineage (NCBI taxonomy): Eukaryota > Metazoa > Chordata > Aves > Galliformes > Phasianidae > Gallus > Gallus gallus. The sequence continues at coordinate 80,076,055 of NC_052532.1, forward strand.
TTTTATGTTCTTATCACCCAACCTTGTATGCCAGCCACAGATCACCTGTCTTTGTCTTCAGCTCACTGCTTTATCCTGTAATTCATAAGAGTAGCCCTCCCCTTCTTTTTACATTTTGACTTGGAAGTGCATGTTCTGAAGTCTGAAGGTGTACATTCCTGCAGGCTGGGAGAAAGCTTCTGCTTGGACAGATTTGGAAAGTGGAGATAAGGTATCTTGTATCAAGAATAGTTTACAATTACCTCAGAGTGTGCTACTCCTTGGGAACATCTGATCTAAGTTGTAAATGCTGGACTGAATATTTTATCAGGGAACTTGGAGTGCCTGTTGCCTGTACAGTTTGGTTCCAGTTCAGAAGCAGACCTGCTCTTCTGTTCAGAGAGCTTGCTCGTGAAGTGCACAGCAGCTGGGCTCTTAGTCTCAGCTGTGGTGACTGGAATTCCCACTTCTCTATCATGAGCATACTCTTGCTTTGGTACTAGTGAGGGGAAACCCCACCATAGATAGCCAAGGACAGTAGAAGTTGGTTTGCCTGTTTTAAATCAGCTTTCTCACCTTTTGGGGGAAGAGAGGAGTGCTTCAGTGCACCTGTCTGCACTGGTTACAGTGCTGGAGTTGCATCAGGAGAAGAGTATTGTACATAAATTAGATTCTGAAGTTCAAATAATCAGTGAAATTTTTAGCTGTGCCTCCAACTGATGTCTGCATGTGTCTATAACCTTACAGATGTATCTTGAGACATGCTGGATAATTTCTTTGTTGTGTCCTCGCTCATAAAAATGCTTTTAGAAAAGCCAGCAGGAAGCCTTGAAACTTAAAGGAGAAGATTCAGAAACTTTAGGAAGTCTCAAGAGAGTGTGGCTTCTGGGCTCCTTCTGTGTTCTGTGAGTGTGGAGGGTGGGTGTTCATTATGAAAATGCAGAAGAAACACCACAGTTGCTCGTTTTTAGACTTGTTCAGGAAGCTGAGGTACGTTTATCCAGGTTTGAGGCTAACTTGAAAGCGGTTACCTGAGACAGGAGTTACCAGAGGACAGTATTGTGGTGTTTTTTATATTGTTTCTTACTTCCCTTTCCCTTATTATGGCAGGTTTCTCCACTAAAGTAGAAGCAGCATTGGTCTATGCCAGAACAAAATAACTGTAAAATCTTTGCTAATGTGTAGAGCACAACAGTTGATGTGATGGTGTGGATGGATTGCAATGCTGCTACCTCCTTCTACTCCTTCTTGCAGTTCAGTTGGTTCTTCAGCTGTGGCGCTGCAGTTCTAGCATGGCTGTGTTTTAAACAGGGTCTCTGAAGTGCTCTGAGTTCTAAAATGTGTGCTAGAATTCATTGTAACGTAGAGCAACACGATAGATACACTAGGGATAGACTGAAAGGAACGGCTTGAATAAATATTTATTCTTAATTTTGGTGCGCAGTTCACCTGCCTTCATTACGCTACATCTCCATGTTAGGTATGGGAACTTAATGCCATTTTGGACAGTAATACGATACTTAGGTGAGTGGTTCACAAATTAAATGCTATTTGTCACTTACGTACAAGACCACTGAGGTCATCTGTAGTCAATGTGGAGAATCAGAAATTAACAGTTGGACGAGGCTAAGTAATAGACATTTCTGTTTGAAGAATGGCATGAGACAGCTCTAACAAGGTTTTGGAGCTGAAACCTACTGGAATAACTGAATTTCCTGAGGGTAATGTCCTACCCTTCATAGATCAATACTGTGCTTCTGCTTCTATTCTGCAGATGTATAAGAACAGGTCCTCAAACAAGGCACTGGTAAAGATAGATGCAGTGAAATTATTTATAATCTTTTCAAGTATTTTAATCCACACTTCAGTGCAGGCCCTTAACTGCCATACTCTCACTGATGCTTGGGAAAAAAATTCTGGTAGCATAAAGCTTCTTGCCCTATTTTTGTTGATCTGCTCTTCGGAATATTATTCAGAGTGGAGAGCAACATGACTGACTCTTAATTCTGCAAAAAGCAGTAATAAGGCAGCAGGTCTTAGCACACATAGGAGGTTCTTAGTCTGATTTTTGTTGTTTCTGTGATTCCATGCCCATGCTTAAGAAATCCTGTTGGAACAGATGCATGAATTGCTGAAAATATCTCGACTGACTGAGAATAAATACCTCAACTCTGCATATCTAGTACTTAATGCTTTTGCTTTAGTCTAGGCTGTTGCCATCAAAATGATCAAGCTCTTAATCCTTCACCTTCTCAGTTGATCTAGAATTGGGCATCACATTTCCTGGACATTGGCCCGAAGTCTGCAGTAAGAGGGAACGACATTCTGTGTGGGAACCACTTGTGCAGTGCAGCCCTTCAAGTCACTCAAGGACTGCTTTGGTTTAGCATTCAAACTGCGTACGCCATGCTTCAGTTGCGTGAATTTCTCAAGTAGACACGCAGATTTTCCAGAGCTGGAGAGATTGTCAAACTAGAACCCTGATAGTCCATTAACATGAAACCCAGTGTGGATAAAGCTGAGGCCACTAAATAGAGCAAGCAGTGAACTTTATTCCGTTTAGACGCACACACATTGTGACCAATTACAGGATTATTATTATGTCTTAATATATAAAAAAATTCAGCATAAGCCTGAGCTTTATAGCCTTACAAAGCAGCAGGATGGAAAAGAAAGTATATGTTGAGGTTCTGGTTTCTCTCTTTCTCTGCTGGATGTGTGTACCTTGGGGAGCTGTTTGGGGTGCTTCTGAAGGAAGGCCGTTTTTATTTCTGTTCTGGCCTCGGATATATCAAGCTCCTAAGTATAAAAAGAGCCTTTTTCAAATTAGTCCACACCCACTGTTTGTGTTAGCTTAATTACAGTAACTTTGATTATAGCATCTCACGTGAAAAGCACAAAACTACAAAGAAGAGTTCCCATTTAAAAATGATGATGTGTTCAAGTTCTTACGTTATGTTAACTTTTGAAGAGACCTTTCTGTTCAAAACATTGAAAAATCTGAAGTTGACTGAGTTATTTAGTAGATTTTGTGTGTGTGCTTGTGGTCAAACATGTCATTCTCTAGATATGCACGTACAGATAACATGGACCTGTTGACTAATGAGATTTATATCTTTGGCTCTCAGAATCTCACTAGTTAACAGACCACTGTGAGTCCAAATTCACATCAGGCTTAATTGGTTCCACTCCTGGCTGCCCTCTGTGGCCCACTTCTTGGCTCTCTGTTATCCTTGGCTACTTAGGATATAGGGGATAGCAGATATGAATTGGAAAATATGCTGCATTTTCTGGGGGCTGTTAGTGTAGTTGATCTCTTGACAGGGGTACATGGTGCTGTGATCGAGTTAAAGCAAGCATTTTCTGTGGTCTGTAAGCTCAGGCTGTAGATAGTCTTGCCTATGGACTGACAAACAAGGGTTTGACAGACAGCCCCTTGATACTTGTTGGGAAGGAAACCCGTCAGAAAAGCTTTTGAGGAAGAGGTATCATGATCTCTTCAATGCAGGCTTTGTCTCCCTTTGTCGGATTCAGTCAGGATGTATGAAGTATCTCCACTTTTTACTATTTCAGCAAATCCATCTTGCAGACCCCTATTCTTGTGTGTTGCAGCTTTGCTGTGAGAACATTCAGTGTAAAGATGAAGGGAAGCCATCCTTCCTGTTGCAGAGTTGAGGTGCCTACCACGTGGAACTCCGTCTCACTCTGTCTGTGTACGCCTGAGCTGCCAGTCTTTCAGGCGCTTGATGTTGAGGAAGGACGTTATGCCCTTTTACAGAAGGAGCTGGGAGATAATCACACAGGTTTAGAATAAACGCTGTCTTTGTCTTGGGTCTGACATTAAGAGTAAAATACAATGTAGAGGTTAGACCTGCTCTGTTGTATTGATGATCCTGTTTCTTGGTGGCCTCGTGTCATGTGCCTAAGTGTCCACAAAAGACAGAACTTATTTTTGTTAATTTAATGTGTGTATGAGCTAGCCTAACTCTCTCATATCACTTTCTCAAGACTGGTGAACATTGGAACGATAAACTGAAGGCCTTCTCTCAAAATAATGTTTTCTTAATTTCTTCTGTCTCATTTGCAAGGACTTCCCAGTTTGAACTGGAAGCATCCATGGGATGAAAAGTCACAAAGGATAGACGTGATGATGAGAGATAATAACATTTAAACACCTCTCTTCTAAGTCTTTGAGGACTTTCACATCTTAGCTACTTTGAAGATCTGAGGGCTAATGAATCACTCTTCGTAAGACCATTACAGAGGTGGCACTTTTAGAAGGATGCCTTCACTTTATTGTTAAATAACTAGAAGGAGCACCCTTGAACAACAGTTCTCTCTTCTGACTACTTCAGTGTGAATGCATTATGCTTGTAATGCAAGGGGAGGAGGAAGCTGCTGCTATTTTCCTGTGACGTTAGCCAATATTAATAACTTCTGTAAAAAAAAAAAAAAAAAAGCAGAAGGAAGATAATTCAGCTTGACTGGAAGCCTTTTCAAAACTATCCTTTCTTATTTCTATGTGAAGAGTTGCAGTCCCTCTTAAAGCTAGGGCCATCAGATACGATTTGCAGTATGAGAGACGCTTGGGCGCGTGCACGTTCAGGATATTTTTCCATGTTCTGATGAGCTCAAGGGCTGTGTTCTGTTGGAGAGGCTTTCTTCAAGTCTGTACTTTAACTGTTGTATGGAGGCCAAATTGGTAGCTATGATCCAGCTTAGTTTAGCCTGATTAGCAGAGATGTTTACCAAGATAATTGCATTTCTTACAGCACTATTTGATCTGTCTCTTGGAAGCTGGCTTATCTGAGCAAATTCCATCATTTGGCTGTTACTGTGGTTGCATTGCTTTTTTGTTTTCCATGCACTGAAGAGTCCGGATAGATATCTAAATTCTCCCTCTAAACCTTGTATTTCATTCCATTTTCCAATTTTCACAAGAACCGAGTATAGCTAACAAAACCAAAGGTCTGTGTGTACCCTTGATTTGGGAAGATTTGAAGCGTGCAAGTGTACTGCTCGATGTACCAATCCCTGGGCATGCTCCTGAGCCCTGCGAGGGCAAAGAAGCATCTTCTTCAGTTGATCTTATTTTTAAGTCTGTATTGACTTTGTAGTTATGTTAGGACATATTTGTAGTTATATTAGAACTGTTTCTACAGGTGTTTTCTCATCTTCTAGATGAATTGGGTGCGTATTGATTGTCAATGCAAAATAGATCACTTTGGCACATAGACAAATAGGAGTTCTGTTATAGGCACTGATTTCACTTCTCTTCCTTAGCTGTGCAGTTGGACGGAAAACTGTTGCTTTGAGGATGCAGATCTGTCCTTCATCTATCTCCTGACTCAAAAAAAGAACAATTAGGGGGTACTGGCTTTTGATAGTCTTTTGCCTCAACAGTCCAGATGGTTTATGTAGCTGCTGTGGCAACGATTATGGTTTTTTTTGTTGTCTCTCCCATCTACCAAAGGAGGTTAGTCTGTAAGTCTGTTAATGAAAAATGTGTATTCCGTGAAATATGTGTCTGTTCCATAAAATAAATACATATCCCATGAAACTGTATATATTCTGTGAAGTGTGTATATATAATACACACACATATGCATATATACATATATGTATATTTAAAATTCATATATGCACACACATATTCATATATAAAATCCCAAATTAAGCTGGAGACTGCTTTGAGACAGGTTAAAAAAACCACTAACATGGTTGCAATGCTATTCTGAAATCATGAGACTGAGAGTGGAGATTGAAGTTTAGAAGAATTCCACACACATTAAGGTATGGAAAAGTGTAATTTCAGGAACAGGAATAGCTGTAACTCTGCCACATACTGACAGCATACTGTAGCTATTCGACTGCAGTTGAAGATGCTTCAAAATGCCTGATGCTGCTCACATTAAATTTCATTTTCCGAGACGCTTTCCTTTGTCCTTTCCAGCTACACTGTTTAAGAGCCTGAGAAGGAATGATATAGAAGAAACAAAACTCTGCATGCAGTAGGGATAAGCTGTTCTTCATTCCTATGTGTAAATCCTGCAGGTGTTTTTTCTGGGTCACACCTGGGAGGGTTCCTTGCTAGTAGCAAGGTTCCTAGGTCTGTGTAGCCACAGTGAAAGGTGACCTGAAAACTTCCTGGGTTTTGAGTGCTGGGCTGATGTTCAAAAGCAGTTGTAAAATACGCACGTCCTCTGTGTTTTTATGGAAAAGGTCTGTGATAGCCTTCAGAACTACTGTCATGAGTGCTAGCATCTTTCCTTCTGGAGCTCGGCAATTCAGTGATTCATTGCTGCTTAAGGTCATATATAAATTCTAAGCTAATTTTTTTTCCATCTTGTAGTTAAGACAACGAGGCAGAGAGCAGGCATGCCTAATGCTCCTGAGAGCTGGCTAGCACTGCTGCTATACTGAGCTCAGGTATTAAAGTGGATATGGGGTGGAAATGGTGTCCCGTTGGGAACCTTCTACACCTGTCTCCCAGTTGAGAAGAAAAGCATTTTGCAGTATATAAATAGAGGATTAGCTGATCTTTGTTGAGATCAAAATGGTGCTTTTGAGACTGCTTAGAAGTTTGGTGCACGCAGTTACTTCAAGGCTTTTTGCTGTACCATTGTGTGTTCTCTCTTAGAAGTGCACAGCATGAGGTTGCCTGCCCGCAGCAGGTTTAGCTGAAGCGCTTTTACATCTAGCAGCATTACGTACCTGCGCCTCTCACTTGCTGACTTTCTTGTTTGATTAAATTAGGTTTGATGCAGCATGCCCTTCTTAAGGTGCGATTGGAGTACGCTGTCAAATGATTCGTCTTCCTTTTTTGCCATTTTTAACTTAAAAATATTTGGCTGCTATCTCAGGCTACAGCAAATGGCGTGTCCCTTTTGAATGCAATACTTGCTACTCATTCAGGTATTCTGCTGTGATAACTGTACACTTTGGGGGTTGGAAAAGTGGTAGCTAATGAAGTGTAAGGGACAGGAAGGGTGGAACAGACCCACCTGCTGCTCAGTAGAGGTTTCCCGGAGTAAGGCCAGTAGATGGATCTGCTCAAGCATGGTGCTTCCAGACCCCAGCTGTGTGCTCCAGTGCTGTCTGCTAGCTCAACCCGCTCAGCTTCATTTAAAACCTTGTAAATGAGCTGGCTTTATCCCCGGCTTCCTCCTTGAAGAGAAATACCTCAGGTTCAGCAAGCAAAATGAGGAAGGCTGCGGGAAATGTGGAAATCAGAATAATTTTTGGTTTGCTGCTTTGTTTTCTTGAGTAGATGTGACATTTTCAAGCCAACTGGTGTGCTCCTAGGAAGCTTGCAGAGCTTGAGGAGCTGTGTAGCTGGTGTTTCCCTTGCTACTGAAGGCAATATGCAGTGCCTGCTTCTGCTCTGAAAAGTAGTACAGAGATGTGAGGAAATAATGAAAGCAAGCTATTTTTTGTTAAGCCTCTGTAGCGCAGAGGAAAGGGCCTTTGGTCTGTGTAGGGCATATTCTGGAATTAGCAGCAGTGCTGGTTTTTCCTGTGGTTTGGATGCTTCCTGTTTCTGGGTAGAACTGAAGATGAGATGCAAGTGCCAGAATTGTTTTTAGACTGCGCCATACAAGGAATCCCTTTTCTGCTATTTCACGTTGCACTTAAAAAAAAATAATGAGAAAAGTGTTTGGTTTTGTGTCCTTCTGAGTTCATTCCCTCGTGTGTTTTTTTAATCTGCACTGTGCAGTGAAGTTTGGCAAGGCTAGATTTAAGGATGAGAGAAACAGTGAGGTTTTGCTGGATGGACTTAACTACTGTGTGATCTTCTGCAGGAAGTAAAACTGGATCTGAATTTTGAGTGACTTCATAAGAGTTGTATCGTGTAATAACACCTGAAAAAAGAAATACTGTGGAAAGATGATGAGACATTTACTTCACTAAGGAAAATATTAGTTACGATGCTTGATGTCCTGGTTTTATATTAATGATTGTTGTAAAGTTTAAAGAATGATGTCAATACAGAGCTCATCATGAACTTGTACTATTTTTTGGGCAGGAGCAGGCAAGGCGCCCACTCAAAATCCAGTTCTGCTTCTTTAGAGTGAGATGTGACAAACTCTTAACTAAGGAGAATGCAGTCTCCTTTCTTCAGGGTGGGTTTCTGGTTGAGTGGTGCCTGGAAGAGTGAACTGGGATGAGTAATCAAGGCTCCTAGATGTGTCATGATGCAAATACCTAGACTGTGTACATCTGCATTCTGTAGTTCTAAAATTTGAAGCCCAACCTAATTGTTACCAACCCAACAAAGGTGTTCAATCCACCTCTTGGTTTGTGATGTTCTTTTGAAAGTCCCCAGCCGTAGTGATTAGAGTGCCTAGTACTAAGCTAGATAGTCAAAATACTAACAGGCAGCCTGACTCATTGAAGCGTAACAATGCATATGTAAAAGAACAGCTGGATCTAATTTTGTTCTTTTAATTCAAGGGGCATTCTGATGTCACTGAGCTGGATTGTATTTCCCTTCTTTTTTTCCCCTTAAATTTTGCCAAGTGAGGATGAAGATGGATCTTAAAAAGGCATCAAGTCAAATATTCTATCTGTTTCTGTGCTATTCATTTGAAGATGTCTGCAGATCTGTTGATCAGACTGAGTTTGCAGGCCCTTGTGCATTCATCTAAGTTTAATGGCACCAGAAAAATGACTCATAAAGGTTGTAGCAAGTTTTTTGGACTCGAGAACAGGCATCTCATTTATACCGGATGACTGTAACAGTGCAAGAATGCTGACTGGTTGTAAATTAAATCATTTGATGCGGGCTACTTAGTCCCTGAAAGGGGACAGTACAGCTTTAGCTGCTTCTCTGGAGGTTTTGGCAGGGCAGAACTGCTTCCCGAGTTCCAATCTGCACTGTTCATGGGCAACTTTTTTCTCCTTCCACACTAGCATGAACCTGATAAGGCACCTTCATGGGGAACTGTGGTTTTCCTGGTGAGTTATGGAGGAAGTTTTAAAAAGTTGCATTTCTGACTTCCCTTACTGTTAATACCAAGTGTGGAGGTTGGCACTTTCAAGTTTAGTGCTTCAAAACCCAGTGCACGGGCTAGGAAGTGTTAGGAAAATTCAGTTCAGTGTGGTACGTGGATGTGTCTGTGATTGCTTTCTGACCTTGAGCAACTGTGTGAGCGCATTTCGGACCAAGCCTGACAGGGAGCCATGGGATGTAGGGCAGGGAGTCTGAAGCAAGCACAAATTTCTGAAGAATTCCTGAGGACAAATTTACTGTTTTTCTTTGTGTTGCTTTGCTGGACATCTTTATAGTAAGCAGTTCTGAGTTACCGAGTTAAAGATTGTAAGAGCTGGTCATTTTTAGTTGAGGGAGTGACATTAAACTTCTGTTGTTTTAAAAGCATGTATGTGGTAGTCATAGACTATATTCTTCTGTTAGTGCGACGTCGTGGTAAACTGTAACTGCATGTCTATGAGACCTGGGGCTTCTTTGCTTACACTAGGCTTATTAATACAACTCACTTGTCATTTAGGTACCTGCGAAAAGCAACAGCGTGAGAGCATATGAAATAAAAATGCTCTTTCCCCTGTGTGCTAGAAACCACTGCAGATGATTGATGGCAGCATTTGAAGAGCCAGAGCAAATAGCCATGGACTTGATACAGTGCTTGCTTTTTCTCTTTTTTTTCCAAAAAGTCAACACGAGTTGGGAAAGGACAGAAAAGGACATGGTTTGCAAATAACAGAACTGATTTCCTGATAGGCAATGACTCTGCATCTGTAGCTGTGCATAACAGGCATAAAGGTTATCCGTGACTTTTTGGTAAGGCTAACTGAATCACGCAGGACAAGGAAGGAGTATGAGACGTAGGAAAACTAGGGCAAACTGGGGGTTGCCTGGTGTGTTGGAGGCACAACAGAGTCAGTGTACTCATTGAGCAATTTGTGGCAGCATGAAGGCCATCAATTAACAGGAAGGATAAACAGCACAAGGCCTCCTGGTTTGGTCTCTTCTGATGAGTAGCTCTGGAAAGGGTCCGCCTTCCTAGTGGGAACATCCTGTACTTAGTGTGAATGCTTGGCACCGTGTGCAGGTAGCAGTAGGAAGTGCCTTCCTGGTGAAGCACTGAGCTGTGGCATCCCGTTCTACTGGCTTGTCTGCATGGGTAATAAGGCTGTAGGTGACTTTCTGAGTTGCTTTCAAAGGTTTTTAAATCCAAGTGAGACTTCTGAATTCAGCCATCCACCCAAACTCTTGCAGTCTTAACTTACCTTTAAAGTTTATTTGAATTAAATTGTCCTGAATGTCAGTATGACTCCAGGTATGGTGGCTTAAGCAAGTTATCGCATGAGTTCTACTGCCCGTTTCTGTACTGAATGCTTTCTATTGACAGTTTTATGAGCTAGAAATATTAAACTTACTCCATAATGTTTTGTGTATTCCTCTGTCCTCCTGTGCTGTAAGTACTAGAATGCATTGGTAGCAGCACTGTCTTGCCTGCGTAGGCAAGCAGTGTTGCATCTGATGCATGAAGTAACTTTGATGTTTTGTGCTCAAGTCATTCTGAATGCAGAAGAGTTTCGAGACCCTTCTTTACATAAAGCTTGATTCCCCCCAGAAATGTGGAAAGTGTTGTTCAGCGTGCAGGGGTGGGGTGAGGAAGTGAACCGGGGAGCAATCCTGTTGAAACATGAGGCACCTGATAGTCTTTCTTTGCATCTTTGGTGAACGTGTTACCACTTAATGCTAGCGTAAGCAGGGGCTGTCTTCAGAACTTCCTTTCTAAAAGCAAATTTGCAAATCTTGTTCCTGTGACTGTTCATCTGGGTAGTCAGAAGTGGAGCTGCTGGTATTTGATCTTTGGTCTCTTCATTTCAAATAACCAGAGATTCTTATGTAGCGTGTTCATTCTTCAGTTTTGAGCAACTGCAGCTGCTATGACGTAAGGTATTGTAAAGCACAAGATACCTTCAATTTCTTAAAACTGGTTTAAATTATTACTTGCTAGGCAGACGTATTACTTACTACATTTTGTATCATGCTTCTCCAGTACTAACATACAACTTACAAACAGTCCAGGAAATAGAATAAAGCAAAATCTGAGAGGGATTTTGAAACAAGGAAAGCTTGTTTACTAAATTACTAAGCTTGTAGTAATTTCTGGGGGGGTCAATTGTGTAATTTTTCAAAACTTTCAGAATTGTGTTTTAAAACATTGCAGAGGAATATACAAAACATTATGGATGGAATGAGTTTAATATTTCTAGCTCTTAAAGCTGTCAATAGAAAGCATTCAGTACAGAAATGAGCAGTAGAACTCATGTGATAACTTGTTTAAGCTTTCTTCTTGCACAGTGGAAGCAATTTGGGAGAAATTCCAGCTTCTCAGTAACAGCACAGAACCCATCTGGACTCACAGTAGATCTTCCTTTCTGCACAGCAACCCTGCTTGATTATCTCTGGCTATGGGGTAAAGTTATAGTATTTCTGAGCCTAGGAGGAGGGAGATAATGTGAGAGGTGGGCTCATTGCTCTACCTATGTAAGTATTTCAAGCTGGTTTTCAGAAAAAGACTGAAACTCGTGTGCATCCTTTTTGGTCTGTGCTATGTAGGAAACTTGGATGGTGTTTTCTGTATGCAGTAAAGGCTTGCCATAGACAACTAACTTGAGTGAGGTGCTGATGCAGGTTGAATTCAGTGCCTCTTGTGATTTCTCAGAGAACTGTTGAACAGTGGCTACACCCTAGTTCTGAGGGGTGCCACAGAACAAGGTAGGTCTTAATTTCTAGTCCAGTAAAAGATGTTAGCATTTGATAAAGTTGAGAGGTAGTATTTGTTTTCTTTAACGGGTCATAGACTGAATTTTGCTGTTACTAGTAGAAATGTTAATGCTGTAATTGTGCTCATGTAGTATTTCCCAAACACAAGATGATGGGTAGAGATGGAGACTGCTCCCTTCATTTCTTTCCTGCACTGATGCTGAAGGTTAGCATGCCAAGCCTAGGGTTAAAGTCTTGATCAGTAAAGCTTTAGCATAGAGAGACACTATTGTATTTGCATCTGAACGTTGCCATTTTTTTATTATCTTGATTGCTTTGGGTAACAGTAGACTGATGAGTTAAGAACTTAATATTTCAGTTCTTCCTCTGGGTTAGGTTTTGGTGAATCGCTGTTGGATTCTCTCCCTTGTATAAGCATTGTGATCTTGAGGCTGGTATTTAATAACCCTTGAAACACTTTTGATTTCGCTGGAAGCTATCACATCTTCAGGAAACACTTGATAGTTTTTTAGGGTTCTGCTTCAGAAGCTTAATCAGGGAGAAGCAAAGATTCTAGTCTATTTTGCAGTTGGATGTCACTAATTAGTGTATTCCTCATACCTCTAGAGCAGAAATACTTAGACTTTTTCTACCTACTCAAAACTCCATGTTTTCCGCCTGATTCTGCATACTTTACATTTTTAGGAAGTAAAAAGATTATGGTTAGGGAAAACAAGCAGATCAACTGGTGAAAGGTTTGTGGTATGAAGGGAAAGCCTTACTGGCCTAGACGAGCCAACCTAATCTGGTTACCTATGATGTATCCTTGTACCACTAGAGGTTCCTCATCTGTCTTGGTTATGTATGATGTCCCATTTTCTGGTTAGACAGCTAAAATGTGGACAGTGGGAATTTTATTTTTTCCTATCTGTTTGCATAGTGGTTACAAAGTGGGTTTGGCTTTTGGGCTAGATGTGAACGTCTGTGCTTGTACTGATCTCTCACGCATGTTTGATTGCCCAGTTCTTCAGAATGTGGTGCTGGACAAATTAAAACATGTAATGGCTTGCTGGAAAATCACATTTGTGGGAATCTTCTGTGAGCTCGATGTAGGTTCAAGTGCGTTTTTCACAATGCAGCATTATGAAATGCTGAGACTGAAAGACCATTCTTGTCATTGCTGCAGTTCATCAGTTTATTCACCGCAGAGCTTTTCCCTTTTGTAACCAACAAGATAAGGGCCTTAAAGATAGGCCTGCCTTCACTACCTGGCACAGTGCATCTCTGCGGCAGCCCGATACTGTAACTGCATCCTGGGGAAGGTGGGAGCTCTGCAGAGAGACCCGTGTGGCTGGTGGGCTATCAGGAAGGAGTGGGATGTACTTTGGCCGTCACAGCTTTTGGCAGAGTAGGAACCATACTGAGCTCTCTCTTAAGAGTTTTCTGTAGCCTTCTAATTAACTTGGATAAAAGTAACGTTCATAGAGATGGGAAGTGGCATGTCCCCGACACAAGTGACCTAATTGTGACATTTCTAAGGAGAGAGATCTCGTAAGTGTTTTTAAGAACTGTTACTAATAGCAGTTACAGAGGTAAAACATCCTTCTTCGGTTTGCCTGAGAGGAAGGTTGGCATAGGAAACCGGAATGATTGTCTCCTAAGCTATGGAAAAAAGGCCTTACCCCGGAAGGTTTGTAGCAAGGCCAGTGTGAGGCTTTGCAGCTTGCATTACTGATAATGATGGATAGTTTACTGAAGTTAATTCACGAGATTCTCCTCTTGTTCAGTATGAGAAACGGAAGAGGATGAGTTGTGCATTGAGAAGGTGGCAGGTGGCTTAGCAAACGTTTTCCTACAGAAAGTGTAATCTCTGCTGTACTTCTGCAGCTTCACTGTGAGCACTGCATGCGGCAGTGGGCACCTCAATATAACGGGCATAAGACTGTGAGAGAGCATCAAAAGGAGGGTTACAAAGACGGTGAAGGTTCTGGAGAGCAACGTGTGTGAGGAGCAGCTGAGGTCCCGTGGTGCGCTCAGCACAGAGCAGAGGAGCTGAGGGGAGGCCTCATGGCGGCTGCAGCTCCTCACAGGGAGCGGAGGGGCAGCGCTGAGCTCTGCTCTGTGTGACAGCGACAGGGCCCGAGGGAACGGCATGGAGCTGTGTCAGGGGAGGGGCAGCTGGGGGTTAGGGACAGGGTCTGCACCAAAGGGCGGCGGGCATGGAACGGGCTGCCCAGGGCAGTGGGCATGGCCCTGAGCTGCTGGAGTACAAGAAGTGTTTGGACAGTGCTCTCAGGCATAGGGTTTGGATTTGGGTGGTGCTGTGTGGAGTCAGGAGTTGGACTTAATACAGCGACAGTGCCACTATGGCTAATTCCCTACTACAGCTTCAGCTTTTTACTTTGCCTTTCTTGTCAGCGTGGTAGTCTCATGCTGATGGCAGCCAGGTATACGAATTGATCTCGATTGGCAGGGAGCTGTGTGCTTTGGACTCGGAGGCAGATTGTGTGACACACTGCTCACTTCTGTCCTGGCTTCAGGGGCATGAGCCTGGGCCATGAGGCATGGCGGATGGCTAGGCCTGGGGAGCTGTGAGTGCTGGCCACTGCTGTGACCTGTAGGCTGCCTGTCACTGCAGTGTGCTCCTGAGACCCTAAATATGGGTTGTGTCATTCAGCCTGAGATGGGCTTGAGTTCAGAGGTATCTTCTGATACACACAAAAGAGAGTAACTGAGTAGATCGAATTCCTAGATTTTTGCAGATATTGGGAGAAGAAGGGCTGAGCTTTGCTAAGATTAGGTCCAGCTCCGTGGATCTTGCCTTTGGGAAAATTTTAGCTTGGATTCCTATGGGGTGGTAGTATAGAAAACATGCTGCTCCAAATTCAGAATGCTTGCCAACATCTCAAACCACTTCTCTCTGCTCCTTTCTTTCCATTGGGGTTTCTTACTACTTTTTGGCGTGACTAACCAGTGAATGGCACTATGTCTTTGTGCTTTTAACACTTCACATAAAAAGCACATTTTATCATGCAAATACTGAAAAATATTCGTATTCTCTATACTGCATCTTTTGGGGGGGGGGGAATTTAGACCAGAAGTGAACACAAAGATTTCCTAATCTTTATATTTTGGTGCTGCAACACCCTTTAGTCTAAGGAAGTGATCTTTGAAAAAAAAAAAAAGAGACTGCTGGAAGTGCGCTGGTGCTGGCTAAGGGAAAAACTCCAGAGTCAGAAGTCTGATAACCCATTTTACCAACTGTGAGTACTAACTCATCTGGTAAGCTTGTAGGGGATTTGTACTTTGGCATGGTTGGCTTTCCCTTTTAAGTGGTAGATTTCTTGCGTCTAGCAAAAGGTCAACCAGTGAAATTGTTCTGCAGCTGTTGCCTTTTAGAATAAAAATACGTATTTGAGGGAGCTTGAATTGTTTTAATATGACACTACAAAGAACTGGTTTTGAAACATTCTTACACACATGTGGCTGCCATCTGAAATTCAGTAGGACATAAAATTTCTTAGGCATGCTTATCTCAGACTCAGCATTTGCACGTGGAGGTTCTAAACTACAGTGGTAGCTAATAAAGGCTGTTATTTGCTGATGCCAAACTTAGCAAACCAGAGGCTGGGAAGTGCTCCAGTACTTTAGGGAGAAGAGTATTTCTTTGTACATAAGGGATCTAAGTCCCTGTTCTAGCTTCAGTGCTGGAGCAGTGCCCTGCTACCTTGCGTTCCCCACCCCTCGGTGCAGCAGCTGCCCAGTCTCTCTTTGAGTTCAGCAGCGAACAGTTAACCTTTTAAAAGCTCAGTCATCTGGGAGCTCATTATTACGACTTGTACTTCTGAAAGTTTTAATTATTCTTGGCAAATAATCATCTGAAGGCAGCTAATTTCACTCACCAGCTACGCTCCCTCCTTATTTTCTACTTGATTTTTACCCCTGGTTTCCTTTTCTTGTGCCCTTACATTTGGATGCTTCCTTCAAGTTTTTAGGGAGACAGGTGTTTTCATTTGGATTGAAATGAAAGCCCCTAATGACTTCTAACATCAGACATCTGCTGTTAATGTAGAAGTAGTCTGAGATGAAGGACTCACTGGAGGCAGCACTGACCTGTACCCTAAAAAAAAAGTGAAAATAGACTTTTTAGAATTGGTGATGAGAGTTTTTTGTTTTTCAAGTCCTTTGACATCTGCTTGCATGAAACATCTGCTGCGTCATATGTAAGAAGAGAAGGCCAAGAGTAATAAAGCATTTCATTAATGTTTAATAGCATAGTGATTAGCAATTCAGCAAATGTCTATGCCCATGGGAGATTGGAACTTATTTGATTAATAGATTAATTGCAACCTGTTCCGGTTGTAATTGCAGGTGTAACTTTCTATGGGTGTTGCAGACTCACCAGCACTGATGTTATAGGCATGCTTACACTTCCTGTTTCCTAGCTGAAAAGCTGAAAATCAAAATACCAGACAAATCCATATAGTGTTTTTCTGAAAGGAAAATGACTTTTGCTGTCAGAGTTTTTCAACAGAGATCCTCTGTGCTACCTCTGAAAAAGAATGGCTATTATCTCTGAAAGCACAGGGCTGCCTTCTAGAAAGTACTTTTTCTTTCAATTATTATCTTTCCTGCACTTTCTTATTTCAGTGTTGTAATGGACTTGAACCGTCTCTCTGAATTTCACAGCTAGTTCCATTTTTTTCCAACTTTTATCATGGGTGTGCTGCAATTCCTGCTGCTTCTGGCCTCGCCCCTGGCAGAGCACAGTAGATTCTACAGGACTGAGATTTAGAACTAAGCGGTTCATCAGGTCACAGGCTTTGGAACAACCACTTGAAAATGATTAATTGAATTTCAGGTTGTGGTCTGAAAGAGACATGAGGCTATAAATCAGTTTCTGTTCCAAGTTTGGTCTCAAGCTTCCTGAGAGCTGGCAGGAATCTAGAAATGGTATTAAGTCTCTGAGAGACTCTCAAGCTCACTTCCATTCAAAGAGACCGCGGTGAGCTAACGAAGAATTTGATTTCTTCCCTTCAGTTAACCACTGAGATGTGGGGAAGAAGTGAAAGAAGAGACGGAATTCTTCTTCTATTCCCCCAGGGGACTATAGCTTGTCGTGTGCTCCCTTAAAAATAAGCTGTTTGTCTTTTCAGCTGTGGAAAGAAGTGTATCGTAGTTGTATGAAACCTAAGTTTTCTGTCTAAGGACTGCGTCCTGCATTGGCAAGAGCAGGCTGGAGATTACATAAAATGGCACTGTATGGAGAAACAGGTAGGAGGCCCATTTGCAAAAGGCCACACAGGATGGAAGTAAGGCGTGTCTTAGTGTCTCTATTTCTATCCAGCATACCTTTCTGACGGCTCTCACTGCTGTATGGTGGAGCTGTCATCTGTCTAGCTTTCCAGGGGTTAAAGAAAGCTAGCCCATATTTAAGGCAGCCTCGTGCCGAACCAACATTTTTTACCCTGCTCAGTACCCATGCTGCGGCTGAAGGTCGCTGCACTCAGTAATAATTTTTGACTAGAATAGAGCTGACACACACAGTTTGTGCTCTGACTCTTCCTGGGTGTTCTGCATTAACAGCTCTCAGGCCAGCATTCAGAAGCGTTGTGCTCCACAGCCCTGCTGTGCGTCTCCATCTTCTGTCACTTCGGGATCTTAACCACCAGATTTTTGCATGAGGACAAAGAGTGGAAAGTTTGGCAGCATTGTGGAATTTGGTAGGGAAAGGAAGCCTGCATTCCTTGCGGTTGTGTGGTGACAAAGCGTGCTGTGACCACACTGCAGAGACAGACATGCACAAGCATTCTGTGTCTTGGGTCCCTTCGTTCACACTTGCTTCACAGAGCGGGTTCATTATCCTCATGTTGCGAGGGTGCTTAACATTTAGCTTTTCCCTTCTGCAGAGGGCTGGAATTCCTGTGAATGGCCAGGAGAGGTGCAAGGGAAGGACTATATCTGTATGGGGTGATGCTGTTGAAAGCAGCAAGTTTACATTTATGCTATGAGCTGCTGGTTGCTATCACTGATCCCTATTTTTTTTTCCTCAGGGAAGCCCTGAATGCTAACAGTGTGCTAATGAGTATGATATCTGTCTCTAGGCCTTTTAGGATTAGAGGAATCACAGCGTTTTACAAACAAAATCCTCCAAGCTGCACGTGCGTGCTATCCATCAGTAGGGATTGGAGCAGGATGCAGCATCTGAACTTTCTGACCCGTGTGTTAAGCCAGCAGAGCTGCAAGTGTTTTGCAATCACTGATGGACTAGCACTAACTGGGTAATGGTGGCTGTTGGAAGAGGGTTTCTTTTTAACCTAGATCTGCCCATGTTGGGAATACACCGTGTCTGGCAGCAAGAGGGAGACTGGGGTTGGACTTCATTTGCACCACACATGTAAATGAGGAAAACTGTGATCGCTTTTGACATTTCTCTCTGCTTGAAATTGCTTGCCCACAAAATGGACTTTTCATGCCTGGCTAGCTGTTAATGACTGACATGGGCAGATTCCCAGCCCTGGCCTCTGTAGTTAAGCCCCTTTCACTTGTTTTTCCTTTAAGCACTGGTTTATTTCAGTGATGGGTTGGGGCAAATAGAGGATAATCTAGGAATTAACCTTTATTCAGTAAATGACTGAATCATCATATTTCTGTGGAAGGAAGTTATTTCTCTGAGCCCTAGAGTAATTTCTGACATTCTTTTGGTGACAGCAAGGTAGCATTAAAAGGAGCCTTGTGATTGACAGCATTTGAAATGCATTTTTGGGGGAATGGGTCAGGCAGCTCCAGGAATTTGTAGAGAGGACCTCAGATGGAAAGACCTGTCTGTGTGTGACCGCTGCCCTGTGCAGCCTTTTGCAGGTGATGGGACATGGATGGGACAGTGAGACTTCTTTCTGCTCTGTGGAAATGCTTGATGTCTCTCAAGGTGACGGCCTGAACACTTTCTCCAGTGAGGCTCAGTAGTGCAGCAGTTGAGTGCAGGTGCCCAGCTATTCAAGCTGTTCAGGTGGAAGCAGGAAGAAGAGAAAAAAAACAAACCCGAGGCTTTATCATAGCCTTTGTGCCTCTTGCTGGAAACTACTTCCTTTCTCCACTGCACTAATGACCCTGTGCTCCAGCTCATCACTGTGCAGAAAGCTTTGCAGAAGAATAAGAAGCATTGTAGAACAGAGAAAATGATGGAGGCAGCAGAAGAAAAGGAGAAAGCTCTAAATGTGAAACATACAAGAGGAGGATTGTGTATGCCAAGAAATTCGGATCTACCTGTGCTGCTTCTGTCTGTGTATAATGCCAGAATTTATGAAGATTGTCATTTGTCTTCTTTTGCAACCAGAGGGTAGGATGGGGCATATTGAACTCAAGCATTTGAACATTTGAAGGTGTTGCCCTAAGAAGAATAAAAACTAAGTGCAAAAATGAGCATTACCTTTAGTTGTGAGAATATGGTTGCTGAAATTGTTCTTGAAATAGGTCAGTATTTTATCCCTGAAAGGATGCTGCCTTTCCCTCAAAAAGATGTCATCCCTGAAGAGGACCAGAGGTACACTACCTTATGTGGTCGCAAGAACCAGGTCGTAACCTTGGTGTATCAAAACTGCAGCTTTCTAGTTTCTTGTGTTTCATCTGCTTTGGGCATCTTCTTCAAAGTACCTTGCTGAGACTTCAGTCATTTTGGAAGGAAAAAAAGAAAAAAATCCAACATACTCTTTAGCCAAGGAAACTCCGAGAACATCTCTTCTGAACTATATCCAGGTGATATTTCTACACTTCACTGAGTATATATTGATTCTGACATGCTGGTGGGCACTGCATGGAACTTTTCACCTCCATTTGCTCTGATGCAGTTCAAGAAGTTTCAATCCATAATCCTTTAAGATCCAGTCATTTTGTGATATTATTTAAAGAAAAACAACAGAAAGATCCAGATTAGGATTGATAAATAGCTGACATAGCTCTAGAAATCTGGATGGGAGCAGAAGAGAATGTGTTGGGAGATAGTTATCCTAGTCCATGATAGCAGATTAAGGTAGCGAGCCAGAAATAATCTTGCTTTGGTGGTTTTATATCAACTACAGCATTAGCATAGCTATGAGGAGCTGGGGTACAACCTCAGAGAGAAGACATGCGTCTTCATGCATCAGCTTAATTGGCTGTGGTTTAAAGTTACAAATCCGATGATGTCTTGGCAATCTTTAACTTAGAGCAACTGTATTTATTCAATATAATGAGCAGATTTAGAGACAGGGCTAGGAAAGTTGTCTTCAGAAGCGATAAACAGGTTTTTGTCACATTAGGGTTGCATCAGTAATTATTTAAAGGCTGAAAGGCACTGGTTCCAAGTCACTCTTCTGGGACCATGCATTAGCATCCCCTTGCATTCTGGATTTTAGGTAAATCAAACTGCAGGAGAAATCTATTGAAGGGTCTTCTCACAGTGCCGTTGTTTTTGCTGCTTCTTGAAGGAGTGTAGCGCGTACCACAAGAGCTCCATGTTTCAGATAATCTGCGTCCTCTCTTGTGGAAGGGCTGATGCTGAAGGTTGAAGCTGCCTTCATTGCTCTTTGGGCTGAAATTCTCAGTGTGTAAACTAAATCTTTCTCTTCCTATGGATGGAGGTGAGAGAAGAAGTACTTCCTCTTTGAGTCTTTGACTTT
The DNA here is from genome assembly GCF_016699485.2 of Gallus gallus. Taxonomy (NCBI): domain Eukaryota; kingdom Metazoa; phylum Chordata; class Aves; order Galliformes; family Phasianidae; genus Gallus; species Gallus gallus. The sequence goes on from NC_052532.1 coordinate 80,096,428, forward strand.
TCACCAGTGTCACTCATGAAAGACAAAGATGAAGGAAGGATGAGCAAGAGCTTGATGTTTCTACCCACCTGGTGTTTTGGTCATGCACTGGCAGCTTGTCTCTTCAGCATGTTTCGAAATGGTTTTAGCCTGCATTATATCTAGCTGTGTGCTTTTTCTTTTACACTGTGTAGGACATCTGTCACTGTTCTTTTCATGAAGGATTCCCTTAGTGTAATCTAGGTTTGGTTTTTTTAAGTATTTGTGCACGGGTAATTAATGACCCACTTTGATGTGAAATGACTGTTATGTATTTAAGAAGCATACAGTGAGTTAGTACAGTGAGAATTCTTGACGTATTCATTGGAGAGAAATGAGTTCTTAAGAGCATCACTCTGTGACACGAGCATCAGAAGCTCTCTTCTCTGCTACATCCAGTTGAGCTTTTGTGACTGTGTTAGTATTTTGTTTTCACCTCCATCAGGAGTGATGATTGGAAGTCTGGTTGGCTTCAAGACGGCTCAGGCGACTGACTAAGATGACAGTTGCTTCATTCAGTCTGTTTCTGGGATGCTAGATGTAGGTTACTGTGTAACTGGTTTATGGTTATCCCTGATGTTAGCACCCCTTGAAGCACTGCCTGTGGAGCCGCAGCAGATGGTCGGGGTCAGAGCCGAAGGAGACGGATGTGAATGGAAGGCATCAGAGTAGGCACAGATTGTGCTTCTGCTGGGCTGAGGTACCAGGGGATAAATATAACCTCAGCCTTGCATTAGGGTAACTCCTGATTTTTTTCGCAGTATATTCAGTCAGCACACATGTGCTATCTTAAGAGCTTGAAGCAATAACGTGACTTAAGAGTGTATATGTGTATTTTAAGGAGCTAGTAGAGGGATTGCTAAAATAGTTTTTACACGTACATGCTTAGTACATTCATGTGTTTCTTCAGTAATTCTCTGAGATAAATGGTATTATTTCCATCTTACTGGGATAAATGATGGAAAAAATCGTTTATCTTGCTGGTGGAATTGAGTTGGAGATATAGAAAATTCTTGTGTTAGTTTCAGTCATGTAGTAATATTGTTAAGCACTGCAAAATCCACCTGGAGAAATGAGTGTTTCATCACAAGAAGTGTTTCTATGACTGATAGGGTCTAGATCCATCCCAGCTTCATTACGATAGTTAAAATCTGTTATGGGTTTTCAGCTACTGAGATGATAGCACTGCATGAGTGGTGGTATGCAGGTCAGACAGAATGAGAAGACAGGGTCTTCCTGTCCGTCAAAAGTCAGAGCTGTACCATGTGTCACAGGAGCCCCAAACACAACTAGCCAAAATGACTTCTTATTGGTAATTTTTAGTAAGGAAACGAGTAGGTGGAGATTGTTTAAGCTCCCATTCCTGCCAGAAGAACTCTTTTCTCCAGTAGGTGCAAGGTGTGTTGGTGAGGTTACATGGTGAATTCAATATTCCTCTTTCGTAAATTCACTCCATGGGATTTCAGGAGAACTTCGGGATTCTTGCAGAGTTCCTCAAGCTTTAGTAGTAGTGACAGGCACTGCATGTGGCTCTCTTATGCTTAGAATATGATATCCATGTTTCAACAGCAGCACCTTGCAAAGTGTGAGCTTTGAGCATCTGTGTATGAGAATGTTTTGTAGCTAAAGAGTTTTCTTCCTGAATATTCCTGAAGATTTCAAGGTTGATGGATCTAGTAGGACTAGTGCATATCTGATCCTAGATAGTCAGGTTGCAAGATTTGCAACCCTGTGATCCAAGTTAAAGTTGAAATACCTTCTAGTTTTAAAACTACAGATGCAGTAGTAGATGAGGAAGGAAAAAGTGATGCGTAAGTGTAACCTCATGAGAAAGGTGTATTATAGCAACAGCTGTGGAATAAAATATAAAACATAGCTCTGTTAATTACTTGCGTGTTTTCATCCGTACCTGCAATTCAACTCATTTCGCTTATATTATCTGTTAGGCTAGAAGCTCCCTAATTTGTTTAGGGCTCAGTTGCAGTGGGTATTTGCAGTAAAGTCCCCAGTTTATTATGTATATGATGAATTGATTTTATCTTAACAGATTTTTCAAGCTGATATAAAATGGGGAAAATAGTGTTGCTGTTCTCTCTGCCAACGTCTAGTTAAACCATGGTTGAATGAAACTGGGAATTGAGTTCCCTTCTCAATTACATGTCTTTTTTGTTGGCATTTCAAGGAGAATGGTAAGGAAAAGGATTTTCCATCATACACCTGTTTCACAGCATTGTTCTGAATCTGGCTGTGGTGAAATTCACGTGGTTTCCACCTGTGAGCTTTCATTTTTTCTCATCATATTTTCTCCTGCTCCTCATCCTTTGAGGAGGGGAATGAGAGAGCACTGTGGTAGAGTTCAGGTGGCCATCAGTGTGTTGAAATTCACTTGGCCATCAGCATGGTGGAATTCAGTTGGCCATTAGCCTGAAGGCTGGAGTAGAAGTGTTATGTTTGCTTTTACATTATTTACATTGTTTTTACAGTATCCAAGTAGAAAGCCTTCTAACCCTTCTAGCTGATACCTTGTATAACTGTAAGATCAGAAAATAGAAGTGCAAAGTTAATGTTTTCCTGCCTTTTACCACTGATACTTTATTGTAAGCAGATAGTTCTTGGGTTTTGCAGATCTTTGTTTTTGAGGGAAAATACGTTCAATGACATGGATATTTTCAGTGGTGAAGTAATTAGGAGAAAGGCTAATCGACATGTGATTCTTACAGCAAGAGAACTGTTGTATCTTTCCAACTTCCAGTTTTCTTTGGCTCCGTTTTTTGACCTCGTTTATATTAATTTTATGGTATTCAGTGCAGTACTCTAACTTCTTGAGAAGGGTTCCTAATTGTTTGCATTTCTCCTTTTCTTTCCTTTGCAGAACCGAGAGCTCCAGATTATGAGAAAGCTGGATCATTGTAACATTGTCCGATTGCGTTATTTCTTCTACTCCAGTGGAGAGAAGGTAAGAATGAAAAATGGGAAGGTGCTTCCTAGTACCCATCTAGGCCGTAATGAGCTGCTTGAGTTTCCAGAGACAAGAAAGAGTGTGAAGATAGTGATAACACTGAGAAGAAGCTGTAGTGATGCTGAACAGGTTTTGGGAACAGATCTTCGTTGTGGAAGTGTGGTGGTCCATGGGTAGTGTTAATAATGTACCATAACAATAGTGTAACAGATTTAGGTACGCTCTGCCTCTTTTTTTGGTGAAGCACAGCAGGGCTTCGTTTGCTCATTTTACTGTTACCTTTCCTGAAGTATAGATGTGTTTTTTAGCATTCTAGCATTCTAAGCACTCTGGATTTATAGAACTTACATGACGTTTCACAGACCCAGTCTCTGGATGCTTCTGTACCCCTTGCCATGATTGTAACGTTTGTCAGAATGCATATGCTCCAGAAGGAGGAGCAGATTCATAGAATCATAGAATGTCTCAAGTTGAAAGGGGCACATAAGGATCATCAAGTCCAACTCCTGGCTCCACCCAGCACCACAGAAAAATTAAACCCTATGTCTGAGAGTGTTATCCAAATACTTCTTGAGTTCTGGCAGCTTGGGGCTGTACCCACTGCCTGTGGGAGCCTGTACATATATATATGTATGTATGTAGCTGTGCATCTGCACTGCTCTGAGGTACTGTATACCTGACAGCAATAGGAAGACTATTAACTGCAACTGCCATGCAGTGGATTGGCAGAATGGGAGAGGGAAAGCACTTCATAGCCTTCACTCCTTGTATGCATTATTTAGGGAAGCAGCTGGCACTCCCAGGATGACTTGATGGCAGGTCTCTGCAGTCTTATACAGTGCACAGAAGGAGAACTCTAGAGGAGCTTGCCTCTGCCTATGGAAGGCTCGCATAACCAGCATGTGAGAGTCAGGGAGAAATCTGATATTTTTTCTTTCTTTTTTCTCAATTTATTTATTTATTTATTTATTTATTTATTAAACTTAGGTCATGCATTTACCATGCTTGCCAAACAAAAGTAGAGGGAATATTTCCAGGTTTTTTTTATATCTGTTCTTTTGGTGGTAGTTTGCTGGTGATGGTTTTTCAAGTATATAGTGATCATTTAGCATATAATCAGAAATTCTTTAAGCATTATGAGTGTAAGGAGAGAAATACCATGAAGGAAGGCGTGGTTATAGGCTCTGTATTTAACTAGCTTGTAACTTGGCCAGAGTGAAGTAGAACTTCATGAGACAAGCAGAAGACAACTGCCTTACCTAATGTCTTTCAGGACTCTTCTGCCAACAGTGGAAATGTTAAAATTTCAGAATACTGTTCCAGGAGCCTTTGTCTAATAATAACTTAAGTAAAAGTCTTTTGGAAATCTTTAACTTGATGTTGAGCTTGAGACTGGATTTTCTACTTAGTTCTTTCAACTCCACATGCCTAATTCTTGGCAAAGCTAGTTTTGTTTTTAGCAGTGTAGTTTCTGTCCATTACAAGTGAATCTTAATGCTTTGGGGAGTAGTTTTCTTTCACATTCTTTTCCGTTCTTTGTTCACACCTCTGTCCTGTGCCTTTGAAATTTTCACTTCCACCTTGCTGCAAAATGGGGCAGATGGGGACCAGTTCCTAGGGTGTAAGTACACCCAGCACCAGCATCAACAGTAGTGTTCAGCTTGCAAGGTGTCTTTGCAGTTCTCTGTGGAGTGGTACTTAATTGGCTTGTGAGTATTTCCATGCTGGCAGCAGTACATGGAGCTAACTGCAAATTAGTTTGTCATCTGCTGTTTGGGAAACGCTCTGGATTGCAGCAGGTCAGGGTTCTGAAGTGATGAGTGTGGCTTGCAATTCTTGTCTGTCTTCATATAGAATTTAGCATAGATTAAACACAAATTAAAACCTAACTATGACAGAAATGTTTCACATGTAACTAACTGCTGCTCTTTAATAAAACAGCTTGACAATGAACTTAATGTTGGTACCTACATACTAAACATTTGCATGCTGCCATGGTTGTTGCACCTGTTGGTCCAAGTTGGAAACTACTTGGACTTCTCTCCGCTTACCTCCCTGCTGCTGGGCTCCAGGGACTCTAAGCCTGGAGTTTTTGTTTGTTTCTTTGTTTTGGTTGGTTTTTTGGTTCTTGTTTTTGGCTAGTAATTGAAGCTTAAATTTACGTCCAGATTCTGTCTATATAGACTGGTACTCTTTGAAAGCCATGTGCTTGAATAGTCACTTCAGTTCATTTTAGGCACTAGGCATTTTTGGGAATAAGGCAACCTTAAAACTGATTTCATTCTTGCAGAAGAGACGATTACATTTTTTGTTAGATAACTTGAAGCAACAGGAAATAGATGAAATATAAAATAAATTCCAAGTAACATTTGATAATAGGACTGCTATTCTGCTGCATCAAACCTATAGCTAGTTTATAGAGATTCAGAGTGCACTGTTCACTCTTCTAGCATCTGTCCATTGAACTGGTTAAAGTGTTTGAACACCCTATGTTCTTCTCTTATAGTGAATTTCTCATTTTTATTTCTTCCATTTGCTTATATTTCATTCCTGCTTTTGCCAAAAGCAATCCAGTATTAGCAGCAGTGAGTTCTTGTAGTAAACATAGTTTTTATTCCTTCTCCTTTGTTTTCTGTGTCTGTGTGAACCCCCCATTTCCAAGCATCTATGGAGTTGTATTTTATATAGGTATACCTTATGAAGATGTTTGCGTGTGTTTGTATATGCTTACTTTATATATATGTGTATGTATTTATACATATATTCCTTTACATATATAGGTTTATGTACTGACAGTATATTAATCATGTTAGACTAATAATTTCCAGTTTAAGATTACTCACAAAGAACATATAATATACGTTAATAAGACAGTTGACAGACATGGCATTCAAATTGCTTCTGTAAACTGTATATACCTCAGTTCCTTCTACCTGTAAGTTTGCAGACATTCATCAGACCCGTTGCATAACTCAGTTCTTCCAAAAGATTACCTTAATGAATTTTCCGGAGTAGATTCTGATTTCTTTTTTTTCTGAGGCTTTTTGAGATAGCAGAGCACTGACTTTTGTTGCTGTAATGTGCTTTTTGGTGGTCTAAAACCTGTCATAATGAGCAGTAGAAAGAAATGGAGGGGAGGCAAGAACAGCTAACTACTAGATTGATTTGTGAAATGTTCTCTTTATAGAAGTAGCAGCAAGTCTATTCCATGTGTAGTTTAGTGTTTCCCTGTTTTCTAGATATTCCTTGGTGAAAATGGGCAGGTTTGTAGGGCTAGCCAACTCTGCTGTGGTTGGTTGTAGTTTTGGTCTTCTGCCTTATAGTATGGTCTTGAACTAGAGACCTAGTTTGGGCAGCTTACCTCAAGGAGATCAGACCATATTAGGAAGTCAAACTTCATTTGATTTTGGTTCCTTTTCCTTAATTTCAAGGACTGCTTTGCATGTAGCGTGATAGATAAATGTAAATGCTGTTATAGTGAAGCATGGAGTAGTCTTGCTGCCTGCCCTATTTAGATTTCAGCAGCACAGAGCTTTTGAACCATGCTTTAAGTTAGGGTGGATGTGGATGGACTGAATACTGCTTCCTTTGGCTTCTGTGCTGAGAGTATTTCTTGATGTTTTATAGCCCAAACTAACTTCTTAGATTAATGGCTGCTGGATTAAACTATTCAGCTTGGTAAATCCTGAAATAAGAGTTCCTAATCCACGTTTCTTTTCCTCTGTATTTCTGGTTTGGATACCTGTTGGTGGTACTTCCTAACTGTCATGTTTTCCTGTGTGGATGTGTTTGAGTGTTTGATTGATCCGGATCCATGCCCAAAAGAGGAAGAGAGGTCAATGGAAAGATTTCTTCATACATCACTTTGTATAAAAGTAAACTAAATACTGGTTTTGTTGGATAATTGCATCTCTGGTTATGTAGCTTTTTTTTCTCTTTAAGGTGGCTTGTTATTCAGAGTTGTCAAAGTGTATTTGAAAGATCATAAATATGCAATATGCTCACTCTTTTCTGGAGGCTGAGGTGGCCCATCTGCATCCTTTAATTGATCTTTAATCTTATTTAGCCTTAGTGTAACAGCTTGCAGCTGAAAGTCCGTGCAAACTCAGAGAAGAAGTTTTCTCCCATAGACTGAGGTTTAAAATTAATGTGCAGGGCATAGTGCACAGCAGTTTATAGGTGCAGCTCAGTGCGTGTCTCAAATGTTCTTTGGCAGCAAGTTACTAAGCTACAAAGAAGAAATTTGGAAGAAGAGAGTGACTGGCTGGTTTGAAAGTTTGGGCCTTGCTGAACAGCTGTTGTTTCTCCAGGTTCACATCCCTATTGGGAAGAGGTGCATCCTCCACCTTCAGAGGCATGAACATCACCATCCTTTCTTGCAGAAATGACAGGGAAAAAAAATGGTTTTGTGCACTGTATGCAAATGACGGAGCCTTGAACCCAACTACGAATGGACAGAGACTGTGTGAATGCTTTTCACCAGCCCAGTTAAGTGGTGAAGGGCCGTTGCTACAGATGAGTTTAGTCACTGTGATCCATTTAATCCTTGGCAGATCTGCTGTGCTGTCAACAAAGGAGCAATTAATGCCAATTATGATGAGTTTGTGATGTTGGTATCTTTAGTCCTTGCCTGAGGCCCGCCACGCTTGTTTCAAAAAGGCTACCAGTCATCAGATAATGATTATCAGTTACTGGTGCTAGGGCTAGCAACATGCTGGGAATTTCCTTAGTTGCAGCTAGGAGCAGTCTCTGGTTTTGAGTAGATTTTGTTACTAGAAATTGCTGTTATGCCCTCTGCAGCAGGGCTATGCAGTAGGCCGCAGAATCCTCAGTGTGGACAGTGCCTGCTGTGGAAATGGGATGCTCTGATTTCACTGGGTCTATTAACTGTCCACTATACCTGGTGAGTCACTTTTACCTTTGCAGGTCGTTCTTCCACCAGTTATAGCCATTCCTCGCAGCTGGGCTTGTTCAGCCTGGAGAAGAGAAGGCTGCGGGGTGACCTTGCAGCCTTCCAGTACCTAAAGGGAGCCTACACAGGATGGGAGTCAACTCTTTATAAGGGTAGATAATGGCAGGACAAGGGGAAATGGTTTTAAGTTGAAGGAGGAAAGGTTTAGGTTGGATATCAGGGGGAAGTTCTTTGCCAAGAGAGTGCTGAGGTGCTGGAACAGGCTGCCCAGAGAGGTTGTGGATGCCCCACCCCTGGAGTTGTTCAAGGCCAGATTGGATGGGGCCCTGAGAAGCTTGGTCTAGTATTAAAAAAGGAGGTTGGAGCTTGATGATCCTTGAGATCCCTTCCAACCCAAGCCATTCTGTGATTCTCATGGCAAGGTATGCAGGACAGCCTAGTCAGCCCCACTTTCTCCACTAATTTTCATCTTTCTACGAATTTGGCGCCAGCCTGTAGCATAATGTCTGAAAGATGTGGTTCAAATGGCCACGGATCACTTGTGTCAAAGATCACAAATCAGTTCCACCTTTTAGATATTGGGTGGCTCCTTCCATCTTCATAGAAATGTTTATCCTTGGAATTAAAACAGAAATCCTCAGGGCTTTACGGAGTGTAGAATAAACAAGATAGGCAGGGGTTCCCAAATTGTCCTGAGGCGGGACCTTTTTCCTTAATGTTGTCTTCTTTTGTGGGAAAAACTATGACAGAAAATTTTAAATGAAGGGAAGAAGTGTTGCCTTAGAACACAAGATTTAGAACGTCACCTAATAATGCAGCCTCTTCAAATGATTCAACAACTATTCTAGAGTCAGATCCAGGAAAGATCTTAAATATGAATTATATTGATTGGCCTGATTTCTGCCCGTATGCTGCTATTATAGCTGGTCTTGTAGGCATCTCCTGCTTCAGAGTATATCTTGCTGAAGGATAATATTATAGGCCAATTGGGAATCTTTTGACAGGTAGATGTAGGAACAGAAAGCATGGGACCCATGTAATTTCTGAAATTCTGTCATAAAGTCAGAGAATCACAAGGTTGGAAAAGACCTACAAGATCATCTAGTCTAACCATCCTCCCATCACCATTACTACCACTAAGCTACTAAACCATATCTTGCAGCTCCTCATCCAGGTGCCTCTTGAACACTGCCAGGAACGGCGACTCCACCACCTCCCTGGGAAAGGCCATTCCAGTGCCTGACCACTCTCTGAGATAAAAAGTTTTTCCTTATATCTAATCTAAATCTCCTCTGGTACAAATTGTGGCCATTTCCTTGGGTCCTGTATGTTGCCTGGGAGAAGAGGCCAAACCCCTCCTCATCACAGCCTCCCTTCAGGAAGTTGTAGAGTGCAGTGAGGTCTCCCCTGAGCCTCCTCTTCTCCAGACTGAACAATCCCAGCTCCCTCAGCTGCTCCTCATAAGACTTGTGCTCCAGACCCCTCACCAGCTTTGTTGCCCTTCTCTGGACACGTTTCAGGGCCTCCATGTCTTTCTTGTCGTGAGGGGCCCAAAACTGAACGCAGTACTTGAGGTACGGCCTCACCAGTGCTGAGTACAGGGGGATGATTACCTCTCTGTTCCTGCTGGCCACATTATTTCTAATGCAGGCCAGGATGGTATTGGCCCTTTCACAGTCATCCGGCCACTCTGCCCTAAGCCTACAGCATTGCATGGGGTTATTGTAGCCAAAACACAGGACCCAGCACTTGGCCAGTGGGTCCATCCCATTCAGCTCAGCCCAGTGATCCAGCTTATCTAGATCCCTCAGAAGGGCCTCCCTACCCTCAGGCAGGTCTTCACCACCTCTCAACTTGGTGTCATCTGCAAAGTTACTGAGGGTACACTCAATCCCCAAATCCAGCTCATCACTAAAGATATTAAACAAGATGGGCCCCAGTACTGACCCCTGGGGGACACCACTTGTAACAGGTCACCAGCTGGACTTAAATCCATTAACCACTACCTGCTGGGCATGGCCCTCTAGGCGGTTCCTTACCCAAAGAAGGTTATTATGCCTGTCCATAGGCACTGAGGGAATCAAGAAGGAAGTACTTTACCCTGTATTTGTGATGCTAATAAAAATAGAGGTATATTTCTGAAATGTGGTTGTAAACTGCAAGTACAGACATGCTCACGTGGCCACTGGATGTCACCATTCCTTCATACAAATAAGGTCAATTCCAACATTTTTTGCATTTAAAAAATTTTCCAGAACGTCATGGCTACTAAGTGGTTAGAGTAGGAAGCCTGAAATTTCTTACTTTGTCTATGAAAGCAGCTCCAAAGGCTTTGTATCTTTAAAGTACTATGGCAGCATTTAAGATAAGAGGAGAAAGGTGTGTCCCTTACTCAGAGAAATGAGTTGGGATTTGAAAAAAATAAGGGAGGGGAGGAAGAAAACACCTGGGAACTCCACAATTGCCTCCACATTGTTGCTAACCTGGCTGATGGAGGCTGAAATGAGCATGTTCATTGCTCCTTCCAGACACTGACCAGTAAGTTCAGTCTCCATGAAAGAAAGAGTAAATAGTTTCAGTACTTTATATTGTATTATGTTACACCCAGGTGTTCTCCGTAGAATCAAGAGAAGACTGCCAATTCATGAGAACTTCTGATGTTGTCCCAGATATTGATGTATTCTTCAGAATATTCCCTATGATGCTCTCTCTTCTTGCCTTCAGCCTGTCCTTTGGCATTCAAGAAACCACTGGCTTCTGTCATTTTGTTGGTGGTGAATGAGGGACATACTTGCACTGGAACTGACAGATGTCAATTGCAGTTTTTTATGCACACTTTCCAAATACAATAATGGGCAATGTGCGGAAAAAAAATACAATCTCATAGGAAGCATTTAGAGTTAGTTTAAGTTTGTTGAGAAGGGAGATTCACACAGGAGAAATATTCTTTCCCTGCCAGGAACAATCCAGAAGAGCAAACCTTTTAATTCAGTAGCTAATGGTTTATATTAAATGTAGTGAGCGTCAGCTGGATGGTGCTTTATGCAGTTTTACTTTTGTAGACTGAAGGACAGAAGAGTTTTAAAAGTGGAGTTTGTGACTTCCAAAAGCCCTTTACGTGTTTGTAAAACAGCGTTTTTACTTTCACCAGGTCTTCAACCATGCAGTGTTTAACGTTCTTGTGCTGAAGTGGTTGTATTGCAGCCTGTTTGATTTCTGATTTCTGACACAAAAGATTCAACAACATTTTGGCTTCTGCATCCTACTCATGCTGCTCACTGTGGCACAGTTTGTATTGGTATTTATTTATGTGAAGTGTTTTCAACCAAAGTGAGATGGTGCTTCAGTTATTGGTTCTTGAGAAATGCAGACTGGTTCAGTGACAAGGCCATGGTTATTTTGCTCTGAATCTTCTAAGTGTTCAGAAGCAGCATGTGTCAGCTGAGAATTTGTCTGCCAAGTGACAAAAAACAACTTCTAACATTTGACACGATTGACGGTAAACGAGTTGCAGTGCTGAAGTCAAAATCCTAATGGAACGTATTGATCCCGTGTTTCAGGATCCAGCTCCTCCACACACCCTCTTTTTAAAGAGTATATATAGAACATTACAACCTGAGCAAAAAGCATGGGAAAACATGGCTGCACCCGAACGTTTGACCTGTTGAGGAAGGCTGGTAATCTCTTCAATCCCAACATCTGTAGAAAAAAGTGTTATTTAACGACATCTTACATTTGTATTCTGCATATGATTTCTATGATGTAGCCTCCTCCAAACCATTCTGGGCTCTGTAGATGTGTGAGATAGGCTCCTGGTGGGTCGGTTACTTTGGCTGATTCTCAGCCCAGCAATTTTGGAACAGTAGTGTGGAAACAAGTCACGTGCAGAATATGTGGTGAGGTCTGAAAAAGGCTTCTGTAATGGAAAGATAAGCCTCGATCCATTCTCTTGAACCTCAAGCAGTTGTCCTCATTTGGTGAGCTCTTTGAGCTAACCCTGTTTCCTGTTGTACTGTATCTGGGTCACTGGAAAAATATGTGTTTAGGAGGAATGTATGAGGTAGGCACACCAGATTACATCATCCTCTGAGCTTGTCAGGCCATGACTGCTTTCTAGCTCACACTGAATTTTGTTCAGGGAAATCCAGATAATTTGGTTGTTATTTTCGTCCAGATCATGCTCACAGAGAAGGGTGCTGGTTCTTGAAACCTGTTCTCTTAAGTGTTTATCAGATTTGTACTAGGTAACATCAGGAGGAGGTAGGTCAGAACACTCAAATCATCTTTAATTCATGAACATTGCTATTTAGGGCACTTCTGAAGTGTCAGTTGCTTGTGGTAGGAGTGAAGTATGTTGCTTCTTACATAGCCAACGCTGTAAGGCTTGCCTTTATAGTTGCAAATTAAAGTTCTGGGTGCATCAGATATAGAGATCTAGAAAACGTGTTTGTTGGCTGGGGTAAAGATACTCCTGCTCCATCACAAGTAGATTTTAACATGTAACATACAGTTACACAGGAATAGCAGCATGCAAACTCCATATAGTTTCTTTAAGTACTGTGGGTAACATCAAAACTCTTAGGGATTTGACTGGGTGGGTGGAAAATCTCCATCTGCCATTGAAGTGCTTTAATCTTTTTGTGCCTGTGTCACATCATGCCACTGAAGTAGTCCTGTTTCCAACAGATTGCAAAGTAAAAATCAAAATGGAGGAGAGAAAAGTAAAACAGATGGTATGAACTAAACAGAGTTCTTTAATTCTTATAGCTCAGTTCTGTGAAGGTTTTAGTGATAACGTATTATTTGTACATACTTCCTTTTGCTTCTATTGTGAGAAGATGATGAAATCACTGTAATTCCATTGTTACTCATTTTTTTTTCTGTCAAATCTCTCATGTAAATCTTCGATATGTGGAACATGAACCCTCCTGAAAGAAAGTAATCAACCTCAGTAGCAGAGAGTTTGGCACAGTGAGTTGCTACACATATGACTGCTGCTCTCCAAGAGGTTGAGCATTCTACACATTCATCAGGTTGTATCTACGCTGAATCAAGCATATCCTCACTTTCAGGAGACTGTTCTCTCTTTTGGTGTACAGCTTGCCCTACCAGGCATAAGTTAACTTGGATTTTTCAGGGAATATGTTGTATTATTAATAAGACCATGAAAGTTCTGTCCCAAGTAGGTGTTGTGTTGGATTTATGTTATCTGGAAGTGAAGGGGAAAAAAACTGTTGCTGCAGAAGGGAAAGTGCTGAAATACAAGTAGGACGAGTTTTTCATGTGATTGCACACCTGTGGAATTCTAGAGCCATTTGGTATTTCCTTCGGTGTTCGTCCCTCGTCATCCATGTTCTGGCTTGTTCCCCAGGTTCCATGATGCTGTGACCCAGTTCTCAGGACAGGGGTGGGAGGCCCCACGGCAGGCAGGGTTTCTGGTGCTGCTTTTCCTCCTCTGTGTTGCACAGTTCCAGTAAGAGCAGATACAAGCCAGTGGGCCATCAGCATTCACATAGCATTCATATAGACCATAGACTTTGCACATCAGGTGTTAGAGGTTGCAGTGTTACCACATAACATTTACATCTCCAGCAAGATCCCAGCTACTTGCTCAGGCAGGACACGGTGAGAATACACACCGCACTGTGCTCTAAGTGATCAATTAAGTAACAGTAGTGCTATTAAATTGAAGCTAAATGAGGTTGGTTTTGAAATTGAGTGATGTTAGGATCAATAGGCAGTGGACCTACTGACAAGCTGAATACATAGGAACTCTGTAGAGTCATCATCTATGTAGTGTCTCTCCATTTCACCTTTTCCTATAGAAAAACCCAGTTCTTAGTGCAGCAAGCACAGAAGTATACCTCTGCTTAATTCAACTAGCTTTCAGACATAGTTTTTTAGGTTGATATAATTAATGTGGGGGGGGAGAGGGGGGGATATAATTAAATGTATTTGTAGCCCTGATGCTTCGCACAGAAGACTGCATTAAAATATCAGAAGTCTTTTAAGACCTGTTTTACCACTGAAATAATCCCATCCCCAATTAGACACTACGTGATTACAGTACTATGTCATTTAATTCCCCTTTGTTCCTTTTCCCTTTGCTAACATACTCTAACAAAGTGCCTTATAGTAGAGCACTACTTTTGTTGTTTCGCTGTATTACATTCACTCAAACCTCTAACTCAATTTCAGATGTTACAAAGACTCAAGAATCTTTTTTATTTTGTTCTGTTTTACCAGGAATTAGTTTGTAGGCTTAAGTTGGACAAAACTTAATGCTTATTTAAAAAAAAATGGCTACGAATAGTAACACTAGCTTGCTGTCTATGAATGGATAGTAGTAATCAGTTATAATTACTAATCTCTTAATTGTTAGGAATTCACTAAGATTAAAGCAACGTTTCTAAAATATGTGGCGTTCTTAAACTTTTTTAATGTATATTTGTATGGTATGAGTTTGGGAATTCTAAGTTTGCCCTTGTGTTTCCCCAGGGAAGGGGACTCGTAATTCAAGGTGGTGTCCCATGATGAAAATATCGGGTGGGCATCATTGTCCTTGTTTATAATTAAAGTATACCTTATGGTAGAGATCGTATAGATTAATGTGACCTTAAACATAAGTTTGACTTAAATATTAGAGTGCAGTGCTAAGCCTAAAGGGAAAATAATTTGCTGGCGTACTTACTAAAGATGTTTCTCATCCTGTCAGCTTTTCTGAATGCTTTTACTGTTCTTCATGCTTCGAAATAATTATTGATTTATTTTTTTTCTTCTGTTCTCTTTCAGAAAGATGAAGTGTACCTCAACTTGGTGCTGGACTATGTTCCTGAAACAGTATACAGAGTTGCCAGACATTATAGTCGGGCCAAACAGACACTCCCTATGATTTATGTCAAGGTAGGTAACTAATAACTGTGGTTAGATGAAGAGGTATATTATAGGAACGAACTCTCCGAATACCTATTTGCTCACATAATTAGCTTTTTTAAGTTTTTAGAAGTATGTGTGTCTTGAGGCAAGGAGCAAAAAAGATCAGAAGGTGTATTTGTTAGAGTGAAGGAAGAGTAAAGGTGAGAGGCTTAAGTTTCAGCAGTTGATTTCCCACTTTACAGAAATCTCAGAATGGTTAGGGGGAGGACTGGGAAGGGTGGGGTGTTTTGTTTTCATACAGCTTAGAGTCTGACACCAGCTAGATTCCCAGCTTCAACTTTCAGAGATGATGATGACACACTAATACAAAAGTCAAGAATTCAAAGAAAATGTCAGAAAGAATGGTATTCCCTTATATCATCATCTTCCTTTGCCTGATAACTAAGAGCTCATGTGCCTCTGATGAAGGAATGAAAGGTGTACTTTTGTCCCCTTCCCTATACGTGGAGCTCATTGGCTTTACCACTTGTGTTGAAGAGCAGGACAAGATGTTTTTACACACATTTTAGCCTCAAAACCTCACTTCCGCTGTCTGTATCTTTTTTTGTCCTTTGCACAGTCGTTAAAGATGAATAAAACTTCATTTTTTGTCCAGTATGGGACCCATCTGGGTCTCGTAATTCTATTTCATGTATTGTGATGACCACAATTTGTATGCTAATGAATGGTCATGGAATCATAGTGTGTCTTGATTGGAAGAGATCATTGAGTCCAGTGTTGTTAACTAGAATTTAACTTGTTAACATGGCACACAGATAACATAACATTGAAATTAGCAATAAAAGTTGCTAATTTGTATTGGTATCTTCAGTAAATTAAATCTGTAAATTAAATGTCTTGGCAATAGTCAGGACTTTCCCTGTTTTTAAGAAAGCACAGAATCTTATCATTCGGCAGTTAGAATTTCTACTGCGAAGAAACTCCTGTGCTTGGCCTGTTGGTGGAACAATATGTCCTCAGGTTTTAAGCGCCACAAAACTTGCTAGCTTAGCTTTTGATAAATTATTCATTTATTTTTGTTCTGATTTCATTAGTATGTTCATTATGACGACTTTGAAAAAATTTTAAGTATCCTTTGAGAGAGAGTTGTGCTTCACCTGTTTCATCTTCCTGGATATTTGGGAATTCCCTTTCCATGTAGCCAGGAAGTCTGTTCTTACCTTGTTTTTCTAACAAGGCAAGCCTGTTTCAGTCTTATGTTTTAAAAGAGATCATGTGACTTCGATGGCATTAAAGCTTTTGCAAATGGAAGATACCTTGGCAATTGCAAATGTCAGATCGTACCCATTTGTTCACTTCTGATTGATACGTAGGAAGGCAGAGAGCTCCTCTTTCCTGGATAACAAAGAAGCTGCTTATGAAACGGCAAGAATCTTTTCTAAGAATCTTTTTGTTAATTTTTGTTAGCAGCCTCTAACATTCTATAATACATTTGTGGAAATTCTGGGTTTGTCGCATTGAGATGGTGGGCATACTTCATGAACACTGCATGCATTGACTTGACTTGTCAACTTAGAGCAATCTTCCAAATTATTTTGCAATACACTTGGCACAATAAGTACTTGACATGTCTAGAACAGACAATGCAGAAAATGTTTATTTGTTTACTTTTCTTTGTGCAGATTTCTGGTTTTGAAAAAACAAATGTGGAAACTGCAAACATAGAGCCAGTAGTGAGGCAATTCTTCTCCTGCTAGTATCTTCCCTGCCAAACAAACAAAAGAAAGGCAAAGGGGGAGTGTAAATACAAAGATAGTGATGAAAGTGAAGCAAATGTGACTTGATACCAATGTCTAGCGATTGCACCTGGTTTTACAGGCTACTAAAGCTGATATGTGGAGAATGAGCTCCATGAAAATGGGAAAGTGCAACTCCAGTGCAATTTCCAGCCTATAGGCTTATTTCACATTGTTGGAATGATTTCAGAAACCCTGGGGGACACAAGAAAACTATGAAATAACCTGTCTGCCTGTTGTCAACTTTAAGCCTGGGTTTTCCCCATGTTAATGACTGTATATGCTATACAGCCCTAATTACATCCAGCAGCTCCTTATTCCTTGCAGCCAAATATGTGGACAGCCCTGCCCTACCCTGTCATTTTGCCATGGCAAGTTCTCGGCTTGCTGTGTTTTTCATTGCTTAAAAGTTGGCCAGCCTTGGAAGGGGGAACAGAGCAAACTCTCTGTTAGCAGGATTGTTTGCCTTGCCTTGTATAAAATTGTCTTCAGCTGATGTCTGGTTTTGCCTGGAGGTTCAAAATTAGAAAGAGTCTGCCCCTTCACCAGGAAAAGCTGGGAGATTCCTTGAAGTGTCAGGCTGAAACACTACCATGTTCCTTGGACAGCATTTCATACCCTGTTAATAACTTCCTTGACTAAAGGTTTTTTTTCACGTTTTTAATAACCCGAAATACCTCATTTCTGTGAAGAGGCTGATCTATAAAGTAAATCCAACTTTTGTTTTCTATATGTTTTCTGTGACTGCCGTCATTGTTTGCTCTGTGGTTATTTATAAATGTTGGAAAGCTGGCACAATTACTTCTTTGGAATTGTGCTCATTTTCAAAAGGACAATCTGAACCTCACGTAGTTATGTGGCAAAGAGGGAGGACATGATGTGCCAATTCCTGGGCTTTCCCTGTTTCCACAGGACTGACATAAATTCAGCAGGGCCTTTTTTGTTTGGATGGGTTTTTTTGAGTGGTTCTGTTTTTTATTCTATTAGAGTTATGTGTTACTGTTTTGGCTGGGAAAGCATACCTTACCCAGTATTTCTGTGTTCTAGTTGTACATGTATCAGCTGTTCCGGAGTTTAGCCTATATCCATTCCTTTGGGATCTGCCACCGGGATATAAAACCACAAAACCTCTTGCTGGACCCTGATACAGCTGTCCTTAAACTCTGCGACTTTGGAAGGTAAGCTTGTCTGTGGCCTGAAGCCTGGAGAGTGAGACCCATTTATTTCAAAACAAATCTAGTGAAATTGTGCAGAACTCTCAGTGTTCCTCAGAAGTTTGTTGTTTGTAGTTCTAATAGAGAAACCACTGTTGGAGTGTTTTCTTTTTAAAATGAGCTAGTATGGAAAAAAAGGAGCTGGTGAAGGGTGTCAAATAGGAGGCAAATAAAATTCAAGCGTGTTATTTGTGCAGATACTCAAAAAAATAAATAGGCCATTGCATAGGGAAAATACTGTGCTGTGAAGAAATAACACCGAACAGTTGGGTAAAATGTATGGAAGAAAGGATAGGCAGAGTGGCATAGTAACCTGAAAAGGCTAATGCTACCTTATTTGCATTGGTCTGCCAATTCATCTAATATTTCAAATAATGTGGAGGATCAAGTTAAGCAACTGCAATTCTAATTGCAGATAGTGGACATTCATATCCTAGTTTCCAGTGGCATATTTTTTCCAGTTCTGTTCATGTGATTCACTTGAACAAGTGAGTCCAGCCCTCATCTGGAAAGTAAAATGGATACTGAAGTTCTAGATACCCATGCTGAGAAAGGAAACCAATTTCTTCCTGGTGAAGTTCAGTCTTTAGACTGTGCTGTAACTCTGCAGACTGAAATAGCCAGGTCATACATGTGAGAGGTCACTGAAATCACTGTTGCTAAATTTGCTTGCCTGTAGTGAGTGGGAATGTCAGATGGTGATTACTCAAGCAGTGCATCGTCATGCCTCGTGGCTTGGGAATCTCCTTCCTAGCTCTGCATCACAAGCAAAATAGGAGTCACACTTAAACTTGAAGTAACAGTGCATAAACAGGTGGTACCTCTATTTGTTAGAAATTTGAATTGTTAATTGTAGTTTCTGTATCAGAAAGCTGTAGGCAAAACTGAGACTTTTAAAACCATCTAATTGGGTGGTGGGAGCTCTTCCTTCTCTCGAAGGCTCAGTGTTGGATTTGGCTGGGGTTTGTTGCCACTCAGTGGAATATATCGTACTTCTGGAAGAGCAGGTTGATTTCCACATCCTTTCTACCAAACGCATAGTTTGCATGGCAGGTAAAAAGGTAAAAACAGCAGACTTGTTTTTACCTTTGTCTTCATGCCCACTTAGCCTCATAACGCACTCCCTTAAACAGGAAAAAGCCAGAATATTTTGATGAAAGTTTAAGAAAATAAGAGTAATAACAGAAGGTACTCTGTTCTGGTGAGTACCCAGGGCTTTTGAACCTTTAAAGGTGGCTACATCTGACTGAGCTGTATTCTGTCGTCTTCAACTTCGTGCACAAGCTTTTGAACACATCAAACTTACACAGACAACTGCCAGCCAAAATCCTTACTCTATTTATCCTCTAAATTGTAGTCAGATTTTCCTTTGCTGTGTCCACTGTAAGTTAGCTGCTTGATGGGCTCATTTCACAGTAAATCAAGTCTGTGCCTTGTGTCAGCTTAGAACACAGTACTTCAGCATTGAGGACTCAGGGGTGGTAAAGAGTGCTAAAGCTTAATACTGGTCTGCATTAAAATACTGTGAAGCTTTTTGTCTCTAAAATATTATTGATTTGTTTCCATTTCAGTGCAAAACAGCTGGTTCGTGGAGAACCTAACGTTTCATACATCTGCTCTCGGTACTACAGGGCACCAGAGTTGATCTTTGGAGCCACCGATTATACCTCCAGTATAGGTATGTGTATGTGTCTGTTGAAGTCTGTGCCAGCTGCATGGGTTTTTATTCTGTAGTTAAGTGTGAAGGCTTGCAAGAGGCAGAGTTTTGTTTTAAATGGGCAGATATCACTTCTTAGCAAAGTATACATTTTTAAGGGGGTGTTGCGACTTCTGTACTTCTTGAGATTTCAATGTCAATTATATAATAAAAGGATGCTTGTTTGTCTTTAGTTTGGGATCAGATCTGATTCAAATAAAACATCTTCCAGCTCAGTTTTGCTGTTTAATTTAAAAAGCAGGTACAAGAGAGAGATCAAACTAAAAAGTACTTTGATGACTTAACTATAAAGAAGGGCTCTAAAAATATTATCTTGTTTCTGATGTGCTATGATTTAGACCCAAATAATTTTGTAACTTGTTTACTTGGCTTTTAGAGAAGTGTTTTTAGTGGGAGAGAAAATGCGGGATGATGTTTGGCTTTAAACTCTCTTGGCAGGTTTAACGTACATGGCAGTATTTCAGATTCTGCTCATTTTGTTAACATTTATACCCCTTAGTCACTAGTTGTCAACGTGAAGAGTTTTCTTTTAATACTGGGCACACAGCTGCATCATGGAAATGTTAAGGAAGCAGGAGGTTTATGCAGAGGACAGGAAATAGCCAGGTGTTCATACAGCAGTCACAGAAAGTTGCTCAAAGTGAACAGCAATGAGTTACCTTGTGATTAACTTCATCAGTTTTTTAGTCAAGGTACTCCCTGATTAAGATTTTTATCTTGCTTAGGGTCTTGAGTAGTACAGGCTAGGTTTAATAGGTTCAAAAGGATACGGAAGTTGTGAACAAGTCTTGGAAAAATAAGCTTATAACTTATTATTAGTTACTCTCCAGAATCATATTATAGCAACACTCACGTTGATACAGAATAAATGGGCAGGACCAGAAGTCCAGGAAAAGTAATGGTGTAGTAAAGATAAACACGTGTCTCCCCTGGTACGAAAAGATGCAAAACCAGAAGTCTGGAGAGAGTAATGGCACAGTAAAGATAAAGTGACAGACCTTCTCTAATGGTTAGCCAAGCCAAAAGTAGCAGCCTCAGCCCTCCTTTTGCTCTTGGGTACACCAGCTTCCACGCGTCACTATTCAGTATGCTGATTCAGCCTCACTTTGTCTAGAGACTTCATTTTGGCTAGGTTAGCTTTCTGCAGTGTTAATGAGTTGAATCAACATTACTGTGCAGTCTGATAAGCACCAGGGCACAGGTAACAGCAAAGTGCCAGGGACTTGTGAGTGAGAGAAGGCAGCTGATCCCAGCTGACATCTTTTTGCCAGCTGAGAGCTAATAGATTGACTCAGCTGTGTTATCAGAGTGCACTGAGACAACTTGTTTCAGGGGATAACTGCATAAAACAAATATTTTAGATCACCAGAAGAGACTGCATTATAGATAAGTCTATGAAATGTTGCTGGCTCCAACTGTATAATGACTTTAATTTTGCCTTTTATTGCAGCAGCTTTTATTTTGTTACCTGCCAGTCTCTAAAATAATTCTAATAAAAAATAAAGTGAGGAGTCTGTCTGCTGTTTGTCCAGCAAATCCTTCTTTCCCTTTCCTCCCTTAGCTTCCTTCAACATAATCTTTGCATTTGGGAGCTGAGAAGTAACAGAATGCTCTTAGAAACTACTTTTGCAGTTCCCAGCACTCTGCATCCTGGAAGTCACAACAGAAATGTGAACTGGCTTGTAATTTCTGGGATCTTATTTTATCAAAACGCATGAGTTAGAGAGAGACGTCTTTTGGATTGTAATGTAAAATAACTGAAATTGGGGGGTAGCGTTTGCACCTTCATACTGGGTTGGTGACGTAGATACATGTATGATAACATCAGTGGCATCAAAATTTAATGCAGTATGTGTCATCTTGCAGACCTGGAACTACTATTAAAATAACAAACTGGGAAATAACCTGTTTAGGCTTCTGAATAGTTGCTGTTGCCAGTTAGTTACTAAACCAGGCCTGTAGCAGCATTCTTATTGCACACTTTTAAGGGATTTTTCAATGACACGAAACAAGCATTCATGTCAGTTAAAACCTGCAGAACTTGGGGCTTCATTCACTTTTGACTGTGAACTTTATGGGTGTGTCTGGGAGGCTAAGGATGGCACACAGTTCTGTTCCTGCAGCTAACTAGTCAGAGCATCTGTTTTAATGCAAACAGAGCCCTTCCGCTGACCCTGGATAGAGTCTTAGCCAGAACTTCCTCCTTGCAGGTCCGTGTGTGTGCTGGTGTCCCAGGGTATGCTGCCTGCATGGTGCTGGCTGCTCTCAAGTTCTTGTTGCCTGGCTGCTGCTGCCAGCTGAAAACGTGGGATTGCTGCCCACATTCCCCTCAATGTCCTGAGACGAACATAGGCAAGCTCTGGAGTAGGGCTGGATGCAGATATTTGTTACTACATGATCCTGCTTTATAAAAAGAAGCACTGAAGTCAAGCTTTACCTGCAGAATGTGTGTGTGTGTTTTTACTAGGTCAGGAGATGGGGAACAAGAGTGCTTGTCAGAAAATGTGGTGCTTCTGGTTAATGAGGGTGTGCTGGTCTCCAGCACGTTCTCTCTGTCATGGCTCTGGCAGGGGTTGAGAGCATTCCAGAAGCAACATTTATAGCTGCTGGCAGGGAAAGATCAATCTGTACAGCCATATCACTGGCTTCTGCTGAGCTGTCCAAAAATAAGTGTCACAAAGTTATTCATTCACTTTCCTAGCAAGTGCTAGAACTGAGGACACGAGAAGTTCATCTCCTTCGGAGCAGAATTTCCCTCGGAGGCACGTGCAGCAAGGCTGTCTCCAAATTTCTTGGGGAAGAACCATCATGTGGTGCATCCCAAACCTGCTACAGAGCAGTGAAAAGGATTTGCCTGTGTCTAAGGTGGTGACTCCCATTGCTGAAAATAAGCATGGATGTTAAAGTACTGACCACTTCTGTCACCTGTGATTGCTGTTCCATCTCTTCATTGCAGAGAAACAAATGGCTGAGTTGATGACTTCCTAACCATTTCAGGTTTTAGCCTTACTCTACCTCACGTAGGCTGTGGATCTGTGCTGAGCAGATGTGCAAGACTTGCATTTGACATAGCAACACATGCCCATTATGCCAGATTTTGTTCTCATTCTGACGTTCTAAAAAGCATTCCAAAAAAACTAGCAGTGAAAAGCATTTTATGCTCTGGCATTTGGCAACTGGAAGCTGCTGATTCTACAACCTCCTAGGGCTACTGTTCCGACTCTGTTTTTTCCCCGCTGGTTTGTGCAGATGATTGGCTTCCAGAGACACAGTTTTGAGATGGAGGAAATTCATCAAGTCAGATCAGAGGATGCTAGGGCAGAGCTTACTATAGGAGGAAAAAGGTGTATGCAGGTGGGTTGTGCCCTAGAGGGTTTCAGTTGGAGGAAAGTTCTTAGTTTCCACTGCATTGATGAGAGCAGGCAAATATTTTTATTTCCTCATGCCCTCTAAATAATGAGTTAGGGAAGGTGATGTATAGCACAGTGAACACTGCTGTGATGGTGAGAGCCAGAGTCAAAATTTCTCAGTTTCTTCTTGAATTTATGTTACTCAGCAGAGTTCTATAAACACCTAAGGAAAATTATTTTGTTGCCATCCCTACTTCAAGCTGCTAAAGTTGGCTGCAGATCTCTGGCTTTAAATGAGAATAGTTTGAAGATTTTTTCATTTCCTTGAAGTGGGAACGTTGCCCAGGTCCAAACTTGGAAGAGAGTGAAATGATGCTCCTGGAAAAAGAGTTGTGCATTTCAGTGCGTCTGTTGTGCATGCTGATTAATTTATAGGATTAGCAAATAAAATCAAGGAAAATGGAATAGGTTTGTAAGAAGGTGTTAAATCACTTGATCTTACAGACTTCCTTGCACAAGGAACAACGGATTTGTTTCCAGTGGATTTGCTGTGTCTGCTGGATTCCCCCATCGT
The DNA here is from genome assembly GCF_016699485.2 of Gallus gallus. Classification (NCBI taxonomy): domain Eukaryota; kingdom Metazoa; phylum Chordata; class Aves; order Galliformes; family Phasianidae; genus Gallus; species Gallus gallus. The sequence goes on from NC_052532.1 coordinate 80,119,844, forward strand.
GCAAACCATAAGCATTCCTCAGACTTCCCCGGCTGCTTCCTCATGACCTGCATCCTTTTTATTCTTTCCCTCTGCAGTGCCCTCACCTTCTTCCTGCATGCTGCTGTCAGCTGCTTGCGCATCGTCTGGCTTGTCTGCAGCTGCAGTGTGCTCCCGGGCCAAGCAAGTCCTGCAGGGCTGAACTTCTTCTGCAGCAGCAGTGCTGCTGCTTGCTGTCCTCTCTGTTTTCCCAAAACTGAAATGGCCTTGATACTTCAACCTTTAAGACTTGTCAGAAATTGGCTGGTGGAGTGGGAAGACATTTAGGGAGACTGGAGAAGGATAAGAGCACAAAACCAGTGTCATGGAGAAGCCAGACCAAAAGGTTAATTAAGACAATTTTATGAAGCCACACTCTAATTCAAAAAAATCATGCTGATGTAGTTTGCAAATCTTAAAAGGAACTGAGTTCTGAATGCAAAATTACGCAAAACAAAGCTGGCATTTAAATATGTTCTGTTTTTTCCTTTCAGTATATTGTTCTTTTTTAGTCCAAAATAAGTCTCAAAATAGTCAATAATGATTATAGCTTTGGGGTACCATTTGTTTTGTATGTTCAGTGGAAAAATCAAAATGTCTTACAGTGCCTTTAAATAGACATTCAGGTTTCAGTAGCGGACTTAATATATTTAATCTATTTCTTCACTACTTCTGAAGAAATCTGCTGTTTTTTTGGTCTGCTGTGTAAGTCCCTATGAATGCAGCTACCTATTTGGAAGGCTCTTGATGCGTACGGATGACATAAGTCATACATTCTTTTCATCGTTCACTCATATGTATCAGTCTGATGGCCATAGCTATCAGTTAGCAGTCATTCAGAAGCTGAGGCAATGTGTTGTTCTTTTCCTGTTGCCTTCATTTTCCAGAAGAGATCTTGGCACCTCGGTGGCTTTCTACTAAATATTGATAAAAATTCAAAAAGTGTCTGATTTTCCTTATTTTATCATCTTTATTAATGATTTAGATGAGAGAATTGAGTGCACTCTCAGTAAGATTGCAGATGACATCCAGCTGGGGGGAAATGTCAATCTGCCTGATGGTAGTAAGGCCCAAAAAAAGGAACCTGGCCAGACTGGATAGCTGGGCTGAGGCCAACAGGATGAAGTTCAAGAAGACCAAATCTCGGGTCCTGCACTTTGACAGCAGTGTTGTGCAACACTGCAGCCTTGGCGCAGAGTGACTGGAAAGATCTGTGGAAGAAAAGGATCTGAAGGGTACTGGTTGATGCTCAACTGAACATGAGCCAGCAGTGTGCCCAGGTGACTGAGAAGGCCAAGGACATCCTGGCTTGTATCAGAAATAGTGGGACCAGAAGGAGCAGGGAGGTGATCATCCTCCTGTACTCAGCTCTCGTGAGGCCACACCTCGAGTACTGTGTCCAGTTTTGGGCCCTTCACTGCAAGAAAGACATCGAGGTCCTGGAGCGTGTCCAGAGGAGGGCAACAAAGCTGGTGCGGGGTCTGGAGCACAGGCCTTATGAAGAGCGGCTGAAGGAGGTGGGATTGTTCAGTCTAGAGAAGAGGAGGCTCAGGGGAGACCTTATTGCTCTCTACAACTACCTGAAGGGAGGTTGTAGTGAGCTGGGGGTCAGCCTCTTCTCTTGTGGGACTAGTGATAGGACTAGAGGGAATGGCTTCAAGCTGCGCCAGGGGAGGTTCAGGCTGGACGTTAGGAAATACTACTCTGAAAGGGTGGTCAGGCACTGGAATGGGCTGCCCAGAGAGGTGGTGGAGTCACCGAGCCTAGTGGTGTTCAAAGAGCGTTTGGATGTTGTATTGAGGGACATGGTTTAGTGAGAACCATTGGTGATGGGCGAATGGTTGGACTGGGTGATCCTGTGGGTCTTTTCCAACCTTAGCGATTCTATGATTCTATGATAAGTTGCACCAGGGGAGGTTCAGATTGGATATTGGAAAAATTTCTTCTCAAAAAGAGAAGAAAGAGGCATTAGAACAGGTTGTCCGGGGAAGTGGTGGAGTCACTGTCCCTGGGGGTGTTTAAGCAAAGGCTAGATGTAGTACTTAGGGATGTGGTTTAGTGGGCAATGGTGGTGTAGGGTGGATGGTTGGACTAGGTGATCTTAGAGGTCTTTTCCAACCTTAATTCTATGATTCTGTTATTACTGCTTGTTGAAATTCAAGATTTAAATATGGGTTAGTTCCATTGCCATTTACATTTTAAGTTGTTACATTTTAGGATGAATGGTGTTGCAATGTCTGGACTATGGCATTATGAAAAAATGCATCCATTTGACTTAGGAATTATTTTGACAGCTGCAGTAATCAGCAGTGCTTTTTGCCTACTGTATGTTTGGATAAAACTGTATCTTTCTTGAGAGAAGGGGAAAATAGTTTTATTTTAACCCTCTCTCTTTAATATAGGATGGAAAGGGTTGTTCTAACTTCCATATGATTGCATTATCAACCTTGAATTCCTGAACGTGTTCTTAAGTTACTGTTGTAGCACTGAACTGCCTTACTTGTATATAAGATGTCCCTGTAATAGATGAAGATTGTCTTTACATAAAGGAATAGCTGCTTGTAGATAGATGTGGGTTTTGGTATATGAATGAAAATGAATCTACAGATGTTGTTGACCTGTGCCCTGCAGTGCTGTTGTCCAGTGAAGTTTGCAAATGGAAGTAGGAGGAAGATTAGATCTTGATGTGAATGAGAGACTGTCTCTTAGGTCCCATAATAATTTTATTCTGCAGAATACTAGTAATATTTGCAGTATTGGCTTATCTGTTAATGTATATATGCTTTTAATACATGGGATAAAAGAAAATGAGTCTATTCAACATTCAGAAGCAGCAAAACCATCAGCTGTTGTGATGATACCTATGCATAGTTCATGGTGAATGTGATTAAAGAACAGCATAAGGCTGGGAAGTTCTTAATTTTCACGTGGCAAATATTCGTTTCTTCTTCCTACGTGGTTAGGTTTTAATGTAAATATATTATGATGTTAACATTATTTTCCAGCTCCCGTTGTTTCATGGTTTGACTTCTAGAATACCTGCCCCCTATTGCTGTATTGCCACACATCTTTCTTTGCTAGATGTACATTTAGGAGAAGAATATATATATATTTTTTGTTATGTTATAATATGAAATGTGGCAAGTAATAAAGTGAAATAGCTTATTTTTTAATATAAATGAAACAATACAAACCTTTTACTTACACCTTTCCTGCCTTCTGCTTTTTTCCCCTTCTAGATGTGTGGTCAGCGGGCTGTGTATTGGCTGAACTGTTACTAGGACAACCAATCTTCCCAGGTGACAGTGGTGTGGATCAGTTGGTGGAAATAATCAAGGTATGGAATTTTAAGTGTTTTTTCAACTCCATGGCAATCAGAATGAAAATGATCATTGTTACAAGCCTGACAACTTACATACTGATAGTACTGTACAAAGTTTTGCCTGTAAACTGATTGAAAAAATTTCTCATGCATTTCTGAGAACTTGATAGTCTTTATTTGCCTATCTTGAAGTCAGGCATGATGGCTGTATCTTTTAATTACATAGCTCTTTTTCCTCTTAGAGATTTGTACTTTCAGTGTGGTTGGAAATGGTGCTTACATACTGAGCCAATATTTATTAATATATGATTCTCATTCTTTAAGAATCTAGCTCTTTTCTTTGTTGCATGCAGTTAGTACTTAGCTTTGAAAACAGTGTTGTTGAATGTCTTTGTGCCAGATTCTTCACATATGTAGCTTTCTTTTCTTCCTCCTTCCTACTAACTCTTTGAGATGAGAGGTGAAAATGGGTACTCCTTTTTGCAGACAGAAGAGCAGGACCTAATTAAATGTAGAGCAAAAATACTTTCCACCTGAAAAGTCTTGTTTTTGAAGTGAGAAAGACCTAATGTTTCTAAATGCATGACGTTTACATATTGCTTATGCTCAGACACATCTTGATTGATTTCATTTGATAAACTGAATATTCTTTGATTCTCAGATGAGAAGGATAGAACAGTAATTCATAGCCTACAGAGTTGGGGCCTGGTTTCACAGCATCTGTCCAGTTCAGCTTTGCTACCTTTGAAATTATTCTTTCCCTAGTTTAACTCCCTCCTTGTTCAACTTCTGCGTTGAATGAGACAAGGTTTCCAAAGAGTATATAATTCCCCTAGACACATCTGTACTGTGCTCTTATTAAGGTGGCAACATTACAAAGGAGAAGTTGTGTACACATGCCTTTTTTCATGCGTTACTGCTGTCTTTGTACCTGTCCTATCGCATTGTCTGACACCAGCCAGTACCAAGCTGTCATCCTTCTGTATGGGGAACATGAGCTGGCGAGGCTTTCTGTGACTGGCTCTGCAATCCCACTCGTGTGTGCCTTGACTGTTCTAGGCTCTCACCATGTCTCCTCCAGCCTTTGTTCATGTAAACTTAGCTTCTGCTACAATGGTTTTGTGTCTGTCCTGCTGGAAGTCCTCCAGTCATCTCCTTTCCACCAGAGGCCTCTTGTACCTCCTTCTCCTATGACTTCCTTGCTTTTTTAATATTGTCTTTCTGCCCAGTGTATCTCAAGCTCAGTAGGTTCACATAGGGTCAGCTTACATAGGAAACACCAGTGGAAAACTAGAACTGCTGACCCAACTAGAGCTGCTGATGCCATGAGTGAGAATTTTCTCCTTTTGAGAAGTGTCTTGGAGCGGTGCAGTTCTTTCCATTGCACCTCTTTTGTGAGATGTAAAACAGTCTGTAAACATGTCAGGTTGCTAGAGTTCCCGTGGAATTTGTGCAATAAACTGTGCTACTTGCCTTCAGATATTTGCAGAAAAAAAAAACCTGTTTTTATGAAAATTGAGAGTAGAGAGGCCTTATCAGCAAAACCATAGTGCTCTGCAATTGCTTCGACTTTCACAATATGAAAGTAAAATAATAAAGGAAATAGATGTCCCTTCATTACTGAGGTGCTTGCCAAGCAGAGATTGTCGTTTTGTTCAAAGTTTTTTAGAAGCTGCTTTCGTTACTTAGGCATTTTCAGTTCTGCAAACAACTATAAACTAATAATTTGGTAGCATATATGTGCTCTGATTGTGACAATTTGGCTTCATTTACGCTTGTCTGATAGTGTACTGAAGCAAAGGAATAATAAAGTTGTTGATGGCCTGCATGCCACCACCTACAGCTTTTTTAAATGCCACTACTGTGATTTATGATAATTCTCATTGAGTAGTTCACAGAACCATAAAATACCCAGAGTTGGAAAGGACCCTCAAAGATGATTGAATCCAATTTATAACTGAACATATAGTGCTGGCAAACTCATGTTATGTCTAATAACAGCCAAAGGATTGTTCTGTATGAAGGCTTGAAAATCAGTAAATTATAGCTTGGTGTGATGATTTTCACCTCAGCAGAGGCAGATTTCTGAGTAATTTCTTTGAATGTAAAAATAGTAATTCTGAATGATCATCCAAGCCTGTGTGTGTTTTGGGGTTTTTTTTGTCTCCGGTTATACAAGTAGCCCTCTGCATACAAAAATTAAGTAAAACAGCTTAAATGTAGGAATAGCTCCATTTTATAGTAAGCCTAGTCTCTTCATTTTAAAAGCTGCAGTACTGAGAATGTTTTAGCTGAAAGTCTGAAAGAACAAACACTGTAAGTCTTAGAGTAGTAGTTATTAAAATGTGTTCCCTAAATCCTTAGAATACAATGGAAAATGTGAACTTGAATTGGGTAGGTGCCATGAATAATTTTCTGCCCATATACTTGTTATGGAGACAACATAGATTTTCAAGGCAACAATGGAAGGGAAAATTAATGTAAACTGCAGAACTGTACTGTTTTTCAATACTTCTGCATATGACGTGTTGTGCATTTTGTATTAGCTATTTATATTCATAAAAGCATTGGCAAAAGGCTGACGTGAGAATATAGAGGGAATTGCAGTTGAGGATAGTGCAGCCACCAATGTGTGAGACACCAGGTTGTGAGACTCTGTTTAGAATAAGATTCATTTAATTTTTTTTATATATATAGTTGGAATCCACCTCTTCCACTTGGAGCCCTAAAGTGTTATTATTTAAAACTTTTATTGTAACATGGACTTATCTTAATGCCAGCTGGCTGTAAAAGAAGCAGAGCGTATGGGATCTACCAACTGCAGGGAGTCTCTCATGAGACCCCATGTTGAACACTGCATCCAGATACTCCAAAATGAGAAGGGCATGAACCTGTCGGAGCAGGTCCAGAGGAGGCCTTGAGGATGCTCAAAGGGCTGGAGCACCTCTCTTATGAAGGCAGGCAGAGGGAGTTGGGGTTGTTCAGCCTGGAGAAGGCTGTGAGGAGGACTTATTGAGGCCTTTCAGTACCAAATGGGACCTGCAGGGAAGCTGGGGAGGAACGCTTTATCAGGAAGCACAGTGATAGGCAGGGAAAATGGTTTTAATTGAAAAGAGGGTAGGTTAGTCACTAGGAAGAAATTCCTCACTCAGAGCTCATTGAGGCACTGTCACAGGCTGCCCAGGAAAGCTGTGGGTGCCCCATCCTCGGAGGTGTTCAAGGCCAGGTTGGATGGGGCCCTGGGCAGCCTGGTCTGATGGGTGGCAACCCTGCCCATGACAGGGCGTTGCAACTGGCTGGGCTTTAAGGTCCCTTTCAACCCAAGCCATCCTGTGATTCTAGAATAAACAGCCATGAACTTTCTAGAAGGTTGCAAGTTGGGACCTGGCTTGCTGATATACTGTGACTATTTTGAGGCCTTACTTTTTAGATAAACCCTTGAAACGTGTGTCTGAAATTTAGAGAAAATTAAGTATGTTAAACTTTCCAAAAGGCCTAAATTAAAAAATATATATATGTACCCACACATTTGAGAATGCATCTGACTTTGATAACTTGAGATTTATTTGATTCCCTCATGCAAGAGGTCAGCTTAGAAATTTTCCTGCTGGCTCCCTTCAGTTCAGGATGACTATGAGCCATGGTCAAACTCGTAGCGTTCTTTGGGCCAAGGTAAATTTTTTCTGTTGCTTACTCAACTGTAAATATTCAGAGCATATTTCTCAGTACAGCAATCGGATGCTGCATCTGCATATGAAGTTTTTTGCATTACATTGAAGAACGACTTTGAAATGCCACACTGTTCAGTTAGTCCTCCTTTCTCATGCATTGTGTGGTGACATCCTTTTCAGCAGTGGTGGCCACTAAGGCAGACTTTGTGATACATCAATCCAGCATGGCTTGTTATTTCTGCAGGTTGCATTTTCCACATCCTCAGTTCCTTGCTACACCAGGAACATCTTTTTGTCTTTGATCAGTCTTTGAGTCACTTCCAGCAGTATTCACATACTTCCATTTCATCCAGTTTCAGAATGTCTTCTCCAACCACTGATGCTTTTAGTTTCTCAAGGCCTATTGTTGATTTACCAGCTGCTCCAAAAAACTGCCTTTGTAAATCACAGCATCACATTCATGTAAATGAAAATACAGCACCCTTATTTTTAGCTTCTTTTTCTCTTGTTCATATTTCTTCAGTCTTTCTGTAGTAGTATTTCGTTCTTTCCTTCTTTCCTTTGTATTTCGTTAGTCTTTCTAGATGTTCTCAGTCTGGCTAGGAGAGAGAGATATCTCCAACAACTTACCTTTGAGAAAATGATGCTCAGTATGGCAAAATACTGCCGTGGAGCTGAAAAAAATATGAAAAAATAAGTATCTAATTCCATTCTCCTTGAATTCTTATATTGTTTCTGGAGAGAAATTGTATGATGTGCTTTTTCCAAGGTTTTATCTTGGATGATGACTTGTCATTATTTTTAGTTCTTGCGGACTATTCCAAATGTTAGGTTATCCTGTGGCTGGAAATACCTCAAGTAGGTAACCAGATACGTTAATTTTAATTTTGAGTGACAGCCTCTTCAGAAATGTGCTGGTTCATGACACGGACACAATGGCACTGCAGGCACAGCAGTGGTCATGGTAGAGAAATTACATCTGAGTGAGTAATGCACCTGAGAGAGCTGTGGTGTGAGTCCCTTCGCCGTGGGAAAGGTGAAACTGCTCCTTTCAGTAGCCCAGGAAGGTTGCAGTTTTCACCTGACTAGAATCCATTATACAAGCAGGATATTTCTGAATACAGCTCGGAGAAGAGCTCTCAGCCTGCAAGAGGGAATTTTTAGAGGGTGCAAACAATGTAGGCTCCTGTGTGACTCCCTCTCCTCGTGCTCACAGCTTGGAATGTAATTGTGGTGCCTGCAGGATGGCTGTGCCTGCTGTGGAAGCTTGGAGAGGTAAATCCTGCTCCTCCCACACCCTGGAGAGCACTGAAAGCTGGCTGGAGTGTTCCCACAGGCCGACCCGTCTTCAACCGCAGCTCCCACAGAAAGGGATTACTCAGTATTCCTCATGCAAAAAGGACATTTCTGAAGCATTATAGTTTTCTTTCTAAGATACATACTTAAGTGCATGTTTATCTTCTGATGGATTTTATTTAGCTTCTTCCCTCTACTCTGCTCAAAACAGGAAAGAAATCTTAGTCAAAGGAATGAAACGGCAGTACTCACATGAGCAGTCCTGGCATGCTGGGAGAACAGCATCTGCCAATCTGCTTTTCATTGACTTTACTGTAAATATTTTTTCCCTGTGTGTGCTGTTGTCTTGAGCGTGACATGCAGTGACCAACTTCTGATAACTGTAAGAAACAGCCAGGGGTTTTTTGGTGTGGTTTTTTTTATGGTTCCTTCTGGAATGTGCATTTATTCCTTGCACCGAAGAAAAAATGAAATCATCTTCCCATAGTTCTCTGGGTTGGGAATGAGGCAAAGGGAAAAAAATGTATTAAAACCCAAACGTTATAGTATCGGGAACCCTATCCATGTGTAACTTTTTGATCTGTGACAGTTTTACGGAACTGAACACTAAGTATAGGCTGCAATTACAATACATGGCTCACACTCAAATGTCAGGGTGCTATTTTGGGCTCAGTTTTTGCAATAAAGTAAATTCAGTCACAGCAGTTAATGGGGAGAGCGGAGCTGTCTTCTCTGAGAGAAGAGACAAGCAGAGAGAAGACAGCTTGTTACTCACTGTGGTCCGGTGTGAGAGTGCTGCCCAGGGAGACCCATCATTGATTATACATAACACCTGTGCGTCCCTGCTGCAGGGTATCATCTGGGTCCCTTCCCTTGTGCCCATAAGGGGAGTCCTCTGGCATCTCCCCTCCAGAACACACCACAGCTTCCCTGTTCGTGTACCTTGTGTTGTTTCTTGCTTCCAGTGCTTGCTGGCAGGCAGTATAAAAAGATGATGAATAATTATGTTCATGTCAGTGGTGACAATGGATTTCTTCCTATTCCTGTTGTGTAGCTGTTCTTGAGGTTTTTTAAGTAGAAGGAACCTCTATATTTAGTTGGCTTTCATTTTTGTTTGACAAGACCATGATTTTGAAAGAAAGTGCATATAAAATGGCAAGTTTTTTTTCTACCATAGACCTCTTGAAGCATTATTTCAAAACCAACCTGTCTTTACTGCTTGAGATGCCAGCACTATGAATTTAAGTCATTAGTTGGCACTCCTCTAGCAACTTAAAGAAGAGGTTCAGACGTGTTTGCAAAAGCAATAAGTATGTCATCTGGTAAACCATGCACACCTGGTAGATGTTTCTTCCTAAGACAGCATGGTTTTCCTGGGGAAGGCACTATACCGCTGTGTGGTTTCTAGAAGACTCCGAATTAAATAACAACCTTCTTCCCTCTCAAGTTCACTTCAGTCCTCCCCAGCCAGAGTTTCTGAACCCTGCTTTTAGCTGGTTTTGATATTTTGGCAAATAATTAGCAGTAAGTAAGAATGGCTGTCAGAAAGGGCCTTCATTCTACTGAGGTTTATGCAAACCTTGCAGTTTCCACTTCCTCCTATGTTGAAACAGCATGCTTTTGCTCTCATAGCCCTGCACAGTTCTGCACAGTGAAGCCAGGTGTGGACAGCAGCTGTCTTCAGTTCTGGAGTATAGCTCCTGTGAAAATTCAGTTGCAAGTAAATGAAGATCTTCGTGCTGTTTGTGATCAAATTCAGGACTTACTCCAGACATAAAAATTTGTTGTTTTTTAATTAAATGGGTTTTTTGTTTGTTTGTTTGTTTTTGTTTTTAATTTGAAAATACTACCTCTCATAAGGTTGTCCCCAAGAAGCAGAAGCAGAATAGTATGTGTTGATGTGCATAGACAGGAATAATTAAGTTTTGGGCTCAGTATTTCTTAAAAGCTGTCTCACCTATGCAAGATTTGGGGAATCTCATCGATGTGTAGAAATACCTGAAGGAAAGATACAGAGAAGACACAGCCAGGTCCTTTTTGGGTGTCCAGTGCCAGAACAAGAGGCAATGGACATGGACTGGAACGCGTTAAACTCAAATCCAAACACAAGAAAACAGTTTTTGTTATGAAGGTGATGAAATACTGGAGCATGTTTCCTGAAGAGGTTGTAGAGTCCTTGGAGATTTCAGAAGCTGCCTGGACATGGTCCTGAGCTCTTGCTGACCTGCTTGAGCAGAGGCTTGGACCATTCGACCTCCAGAAGTCCCTGCCAGCCTCAGTGTTCCGTGATTCTGTGAAACCTGTCAGCAAGGAACATCTGCTCCGTAGTATTTTCAGAGCTGGTATAGCAAGAACGGTTGTTTCACAGTGTAATTCTGCCAAAAATGTGCAAAGTAATTTATTCTTCTCCTTTGCATTCCAACAGAAATAGCAGTCATATGAATGACTTCTCTTTTTAAAAGAGAAAATGTTTGCCTAGCTTTTGTGATAGCATAAGTTATTGCTGCTACTCAACAAGGTTACTCAAAGGTATCGCTAATGTACCTAAAACTCAGCATAAGTCAGTAAGTCATGGTTTTAAAATGGTGCAGCGGAGTGCCCTGGAGGGTAGGGTTGGGGTTATTTCCACCCCTTGCTACAGGACCTCTTCCAGGCATTGCAAGTACCAGAACATTTTTATAGCTTATCACGTCATTCATCCCACTTTTTTTTCCCCCCCCTGGATTTGATTTCAATATGACAATCTTAAAAGCTGCCATTTTTCTTCCTGCATACTTTCCTCTTTTTTTTTTTTTTGGCCTTAATCTGCCTACTCTCAGTACAAAGTGAAAGCATATAGGCACCAGTGGCATGGCTCTGCAGTCTAGAAAAGAAAGTAAATACACTGAGTGGTTAATGTAAGTCACATACTCTGCTGTATGGGTCATTTTGTGTATCTGAGGCTATATAACCAAAAGGTGCAGCTTACCCTTCCTTCATCTAGTATTATCCCTCTTCAAAACCTTCTTTTCAAAGCATTCTTGACACCTTAGGCACTGTTGATTAAATGCTTCACTATCCTTGTCACCAAAGCTTCAGCTCAGGAGTTGCTCTCTCACATTATTTGTAGTTAGGTCCTCTCATGAATGCTATCTTTGTCTATCTGGGGTCCTCTCATGAAGCTATCTTTGCCTATCTGGTCTGAAATCTCTCCCATCCCATAAACATTCTCTAGGTAAAGATACAGGCACTGTGCAGATTCTCATTCTGTGCAGTGTTGGGAACTGAGCCAGGTTCCTGAATTTGAGTGATACAAAATTTTAGTCCTTGCCTCCTCTTAGGAAAGCTATTAAAGATGGTGTTGTTTTTTTCTGAGAGGGGGAGGAGGTGAAGGAAGGTAAGCTTGCCTTTAAACAAGCTCTCTCTATGCGAGGGAGGCCTTAAAATGCAGTGAGCTGTGAGAAGTTGGTGGGACAGCAATACAAGTTATCCATAATTTGACAAGAAGTTAAATAATCCAGGGAACTTCCAAGTTTTTGCAAATGGTTTCTACCCTGCGTTGAAATTGAAATACTATTTGCAGATCTGAAATTCCATCAATTTTTAGAACCAGCATGTTGAGAGCAGTGGTCTCAAAGCCTGGAACTGGGGGAAGGGAGCATTTCTGGCTGCTCTTATTTTCCTTCAAAGTTCAGCAAAACATACGGGATCCTGTAAATGGACTCTTTGCTACCAACATAGGCATGCATAGAAAAGTAGTCTGTCAGATACAAGCATAACTCTTGGGTTGTAGAGGAGGTGGGATTTGTGTCTCAGTTAGCAATTGAGTGGTAGGTGTTCTGTGATCATTTCTTTTGTGTAACTTGCCAATTGAATGTATTACCCCGGAAGCGATTGCCTAAACGAGTTCTGGGGGGCTATTTCCTTTTGCTGTTAATTTAAAGCATTGCTTTATGGGTTGATATTCTGTTTCGTACAGCCGTATTTTAAGTCGCAAAGAGGTAGCAGACTCCTTCCATAGTAACTGCTGGGGTTTTTTCTGTAGAACTGAATAGTGATGCTTGTTCTTGTCCCCTTTGCCTGACTCTTCAGAGTGTGTTCGTGCCATTTCCACTCCTGTAACAGGACAAAAATGTTCACAGGTAGCAGAATATATAATGAAAGACTTCCTTAGCACTCTGCCTTACTAGCTAATATTGTCACGTTTTAGGTTGTTTCCTCATGGAGACAGTGCATAACATCACAGCAGTGTGTATGGTTGTAAGCTGTCAGAGGACTGTTGTTCATGACTTAAAATGAAGTCTTTGTTATAGCTAATTAAGGATCTGACCTGTACGCTACAATCAACAACACTGTTTTACAACATAAAAATTACAATAGACTCTATTCCGTATTGAAATATCACAAAGTTTGAGAAGGATTCTTGAATTCTGTGAAAAATTTTAGAAAAGAATTACGTTTTTGACGCTTGGCTTTGAGCATGAGCTCTGCCACCAAGAGACTACTGAAGCTGGATCAGGAGTGACAGAGATGGCTGAGGGACTGGAGCATCTGCCATATGAGGAGAGGTTGTGAGAGGTGGGCCTGCTCAGCCTGGAGCAGAGAAAGGTTCAAGGGGTATTTTATCCGTGTGCATAAATACGGATTCTTCTCAGTGGTGCTCACTAAGAGGACAAGAGTCAAGAGGCACAAATTAAAACACATGCAGTTCCATCTGAGCATAGGTTGTGGACTCTCCCTCTGTGGCGATGCTCAAAACCCGGCAGAATGCAGTCCTGGGCAGCCTTCCCTATATCTAACCCTGCTTGAGCAGTGGATTTGGACCAGATGGCCTCAGGAGGGGAGATCCCTTCCAATTGAAACTAGAAGTTTTGTTGTTTTGTTCTCTGTGTTCACTTACTGATTACACGGACTGACTTCAGTTAAGTTTTCTCACTATTTAATAGGTTATACTGGGCTCTTCCAGATGTATGTGAATGTGAAGCATATGTAAACAATGGCTTTCTATTTTCCTTTCCTTCCTAGGTTCTGGGAACGCCTACAAGGGAGCAAATTAGAGAAATGAATCCAAACTATACTGAATTTAAATTCCCTCAGATTAAGGCACATCCATGGACTAAGGTAAGTCTATATGATTGGATGATAACAACATGTGGGCTGAAACTAAGAAATTCAGGGAGTTAAGTGTGATTGTCTTCGTAGCTTTCAGTCTAAACTAGGTGCCTTTAACTATGCTGAGGACCCAATAACTTTTAATATAGGTAAGAATAAAGAAGATATTGAAGCAATGTATTGCATTATATATTAGTATATATTAGTCTTTTTTTTTTTTTTTTTTTTGAGGCTGCCTACAAAAAAGGAAAAAAAACAACAGTGGTGTGTGTGTTTGTAGTGGATTGCAATATATCTAAATCCTGTCATTGTGTAACTTTTGATGTGTGTGAAAGTCACGTAGAAATGAGAAAGTGTTCCACTGATGTGTGTGACACTTCTCTAATGCTGTTACATAATCTGACAGTGAAGGTTGACAGTCATTTTCTTAACTGGTTCTTTCAAAAAATATTATTAGATTTGTAGTCATATAGGTGTGTTGTTTAGTGTTGTTTTGTTGTTTTTTTTTCCTGGAGTTACTTCTTAAGATTGTTTTGCTACCTAGTTTTCAGGAAGTACTACTGCAGTAAATACTGGCAATAATACAACCATGATCAAAGTGAAAGCTGTTAGAATTAAAGTTCATGGCCACACGGTTAAGCTGTCCTCCACATGTGGAGTAATGGTGGATTTTTTTTTGTTTGAAAAGCGGTAAAAAACTGATCGTTTAATTACCCTTCAGCTTGAGATTTAAGTTAAATATCACGTTCTAAGCACTGGTGCCTGACAGTTAATGTTTTCTTGAGAAATGTCTGACATAGTTGCAGAACGTTGTCATCATACCGTAATGGTTCAGGTTTTCTTCCGCTATATTCTTTATGTATGAAAGGATCTTACTCCTAGCTGAGCGCATGTCTAAGTCAGACTCGTTAAGACCCAATGCTCTGTGCTGGTAGAAACTCTGAATAAACTAGCTAGAGCCAGTCTCTGACAGCTAGTCATGTATCTAATGGGTACATGCCAAGCCAGATATGATGTTTATATGATAGGTTCTTCAACATTTTATGCACCACTTAAATTCTCGTTTTCCCCAATAATTCCTGGTTTGTGTTTCCATATCCTAGTTTCTGTGGATTGGTTAAGTGTTTTACAATAGTATGAGAGGTCTGTAAATCCAGTGATGCTTTTTAGTGTCTTGCATTAACTGGAAACAAAAACAGGACAAATTAAATCCCTGGGAGTTGGTCTCTTCCCTTTCAAATTGCACCATGGTAGAAGTCAAGTCACAAGAATAAGGCCAAAAGCCTTATAGCACAGAATTCTATGGTTGCATCTGCATTTCTGCAGTGAGGGTGTTCTGGATTTGAGGGATTAAGCTAATACGCAGTGGGACAGGGGTGCTGAGATGTACTATAGCATATGGAGTTAAACATCTAAGTTAGCTGTGCAACTTGTCTTTTGCCTGAATAGTCTTAAGAGTCATCTGTATGCACTTGACGGTCACAACAGAGACCTTTCAGCAAATGCAAGCTTCAAGAAAGAAGTGTTCCTTCTATTTATACGCATTGTACATACATGAATATGTTTCGTCATTCTAAATAGACATAGGTGAAACCAAGTCAATTTGAAAGAATTGAGAGGAGCTTGCCAGGAGATAGCCTCTGCATTCTGCATTAGGGCACAGTTACTTTTGGACATCTGTGCTTGCAGCATAGCTTCTTATTCTCAACTCGTTCTGCGCATTCTTCCTGACATCAGTTGGGTATACAGTAGCATTTAAACCAGTTTGCTGCAGTTGAGTGACATGATGCTTCGTTTATGTAATCTGTACTTTTCTTATTATACAAGTGCTAAATTAGTAAAAATGGATTACCCAGCACAGTGTTAGCATAGATACTCATCCATACTTACTTCTAAAGATCCTTTCCTTTCAACATTTTGCTGTTGAGCCAAGAAAGATTTCAGTAAGTGGCAGTAATGCTTAGGATTGCTCTTTCTTACCCAGCTGTATTGGTATAATATCTGATGGCACAGCTGTATAAATTATCACAGAATCCTAGAATATCCTGAGTTGGAAGAAATCATTGAGTCCAACTCCTGGCCCCACACAACACCACCCAAAATCCAGACCCTGTGTCTGAGTGGAGTCCAAACACTCCTTGAACTCTGGCACTTGGGGCCGTGCCCACTGTCCTAGGCAGCCCGTTCCATGCCCACCGCCCTGTGGTGCAGACCCTGTCCCTAAC
Source organism: Gallus gallus (assembly GCF_016699485.2). Lineage (NCBI taxonomy): Eukaryota > Metazoa > Chordata > Aves > Galliformes > Phasianidae > Gallus > Gallus gallus. The sequence continues at coordinate 80,135,467 of NC_052532.1, forward strand.
CCCCAGCTGCCCCTCCCCTGACACAGCTCCATGCCGTTCCCTCGGGCCCTGTCGCTGTCACACAGAGCAGAGCTCAGCGCTGCCCCTCTGCTCCCTGTGAGGAGCTGCAGCCGCCATGAGGCCTCCCCTCAGCTCCTCTGCTCTGTGCTGAGCACACCATGGGACCTCAGCTGCTCCTCACACACCTTGCCTTCCAGAACTTTCCACATCTTCGTAGCCCCCTTTGGATTCTCTCTCACAGTTTTATGTCCTTCTTCCATTGTGGCACCCAAAGCTGCACCCAGTGCTGGAGGTGAGGCTGCAAAGCACAGAGCACAGAGTGGGACAACCCATCCCCCCGCCCAGCTGGCAGTGCTGGGCTTGATGCACCCCAGGGCATATGGTTGGCCCTTTGGGCTGCCAGGGCACACTGCTGGCTCAGATTCAATTTTCCATCAGGCAGAACCCTCAGATCCCTTTCAGCAGGGTTGCTCTCCTGCCTCTCATCCCCTAGTCTGTACATATATTCAAGATTGCCCCTTCCCAGTTGCAGAATCTGGCACTTGCTCTTGTTGAACTTCTCGTGGCTGGTGATTGCTTAGCCCTCCAGTTTGTCAAGATCTCTCTGTAAAACCTCCCCACCCTCTGGGGAGTCAACAGGTCCTCTTAACTTAGTATCATCTGTGAGTTACTTATTTTGTGTTTGAGTCCTGCATCTAGGTCATTTAGGGTCATTTAGGTTGAGGAGAACTGCTCCTAAAATAGAGCCCTGTGAGACCTCACTAGTGACTGACCACCAGCCTAATGTGATTTCCCCCAACCATTAGAGCCTGACCCACGAGCCAATTCTTCCATAGCCTCATGTTGTTGTCCAGCTACATGCTGGATATTTTCTCCAGAAAGTTACTGTGAGAAACGGTATCAAAATCTTTGCTGGAATAAATAAATAAATAATAAAATTTAAACCAACATTTATCAAGCAGGTAACATTTTAACTAAGTTTCTAAAACAGCCAAGTAGTACAAGTTTTTAATCCAAAACTGCAGAATTCCACACTAAAAGGGTCTTATAAAAAGGGCTCCAATGAGAACGCAAAAGAATCAAGGCAGAAGGTCTTACCTCATATTATGATATATTTTACCTCATGTATCAAATAAGAGTTGCTTATTTGACAGATACCTGTCACATCAGTTTTTTAAAAGAGAGTTTTAAAGCATTATAAAATATTGTTATAAATAAGCTTACTGACCCTTGATCCATGTAGCCATGCATTAACAACTTCATAAAATACACACTCATCATTTATTAAACCTTAATAAATTACAGCCTGATATAGCAATGACCTTTAATAACTTGGCATTAGAGAACAAAGAAGCATTAAAAGATGAAGGACAGCAGATCACTAAAGAATTAAGACTACTGAATACGGAAGTGTCCATCCTCTTGAAGTTTCTGTATTTTAGAATTGAAAATATTGACTAGAAAAGCACTTCTGAACTATCATTGCAGAAGTGCAGTCTAATCAGCAGAAAAGGGGAAAGGGCAAATGGTTTTTGTTATGTGTGCAACTAGAGTGCTGTAAGTAGTTGCCAGCAGGACTTCAATTTTGAAAGCTTCAACCTCAGTAACACAAACATTTGTCATCTAGCTTAAAGAATTACTGAAGATACTGTATTTAGAAGGCTGTTATTTTTGTGATCTAGTTATAACCGGAGGACTCACCAGTTAGAGTTATTTTTTGTGTGAAAAAGCTGCCAGGCAGCTATTTATCAGAACGTTTAGAGAAAAAAGTCACTCCCTTGTGTAGGCTCTTGGACACAAGAGCTTTCTCACTGTTGTTTCAAAATATTTCAGGGAAATTTATCTGGTTTGCAAAAGTAAGTTTGGATTACAATTAAAAGGATTCCAATCCTTTGTATTCTGTATTACAAATAAATAACGTTTAAATTCTATGAGGAGGTCTTCTGTTGAGTGCACCTGGTGTGATGGTCTGCTCTCTGGGTATTTCTGGCAAGTTTTGAGCAACCTGGCCTAGTGGGATGTGGCCCTGCCTATAGCAGAGAGATTGGAACTAAATGATCTTAAAGGTCCCTTCCAACCCAAACGATTCTGTGGTTCTATAATATTGCTAGTACTATGAAGTACTGGGCATATATTTTAGATTGAGCGTTGTTTGCATTGGGTGTGTCTGTGTGTATAGTCTTCGTATGCGTTTTACCGCTCTGCTCACTGGTCCTTAATTGTTGAGTTTTGCTGTACTTGCAGCAGGCAGTCCTGTCACCTTCCCCTCACTGTGGGACTGGGACATAAGCAGTCTGGTCTCTCTCATGACTGTTTTTTTCCACCCTCCCAAATCAGCCTCATGTCCTCATCCTGTCCTACTCCTGCTCTCCTGGTTCTTGTCTGGCTTTTAAGCAGATTGTTTTGCTTGTAATACATCCAAGTGACTGCTCATATTGTAGATTCAAGAAAGAATACCAAGCAGTAAAAAGGATAAATAGCTTCCTTTGTCACTCCTAATTATAACTGATGATAAAAGAAAATGGAAATTCTTCTGTCACAAGTCTTCGTTGGTGAACTTGCATTTGAAATATAGTCGCAAACTTTTCCAAGTTTGGGGCCTGATCTTTTATAGATATACAGAAGTAGAATGGAGGTTAGATATTTCCTTAAGTGTAATTTCATATTTAGCTCAAGTTTGTCATGAAGCGGGGTCTGCCTTCCAGTTCCCTCCTGCATATTCTTGATGCCTTCCTTTTGCATTCTTGTTTATATAGTAGCAAAAACCTCTTGGAGGAGGAAAAAAAAAAAACACGTTATTTAAGATTTGGATTGGCTTTCTTACCTGACTGCTCATTCAGGCCCAACTTGTACATACTGGGACAAGAGAATGGGGCAGACTTGCAGGGCCAGGAGAAGGGCAGGACTGTCTTTTCTGGCATGATCTAGAGGTGATTGTCTGACTGTTGTGAAACCTTGGTTCTTTTTGAGGAGTACAGTTCTATTTTATACTTGATGTGTAATGAGTTTCCAAGCAAAGAGTGAAAACAGCTCTGCGAGAGGCTTGCTTAAAAGAAAGAGGAGGAAGCCAAGTTTTTCTGTCAATTTCATGTTTTCCAGATCCCTTTGTAGGAGCAAAGGATTTTTGGATAGTGTTAATCTCTTATCTCCATCTAATGCTTGAGAACAGAGGCCAGGTTGTGTAGGTGATAAATTGCCTTGCCTCACAGCCCTATTTGTATGCAGTAAAGAAAGCACTGCGTAATGACAAATAAGTGAGCATTCTTTAATATTAAGACGTGATTTGCGTGAGTGCAATACAGCAATCAAATGCTATGTTTAACAGGTCTTCTGCAACGTAGTGTCTGTTCTGCTGTCCTATTGCAACACGTCTGCCGAAGCTGTTCCTTGTGGCTGTCCTGCTGAGGCTGGGATCATTTCCAGAGGCAGATTTTTTTTGAGTTCTGTCTGAGGAGAAGGGGAGCTTGTTCCGCTTGGCTGTGTTGCTCTCCTGTAGAGCTTGCTAGAAGCCAAGCATGTGCTGGTTAATAAAGGCTGCTTGGTGCTGGTTTTGCTGGGACCTCAATGGAATTAGCCCAATAACAAGTGTGTGGTCTCAGCAAGAAGGAGCGCTGCAGACAGGTTTCTGGTTCTGTTCCCAGTTCTGTGTCGGCTCATTTGTAAGCCACTTAACCCTTCTGTCTTCATTCCTTTGGCTGGGGAAGTGCCATCAGACATGGATTTCTGACTACTAAGGCGTTAGCTGTTTTTGAGAGGCTTTTGAGAAAAAATGCACAGGGATTCAATCAGAGAAGGTGGACTTCTTCTGATCTTCATTTGCGTCATTTGAGTTCTACACGCTTCAAAAATAGAAAACGGGTGCATTTCAGAAATCCCCTTCCAAAATTCTCAGCCTTTTGGGACAAGACTGATGCTCAGAGCAGGAGTTCAACATTAGCTTTGTGTTTCCTTGTGTTTGGGTGAAGCTCCATCCAGACACTGCTGTTTTGCATGTGTCTCCTCCTTTTCCTTCTGTGCTGATGAACATCATGTTTCTCATAAAGCTTATTATGTTCCACTTGCGTGACTGAAATACTGCTTCGTGTCATGAAGTTGTGCTGATGGTATTGTGTGATTGCATTTCAAACAAGTTGACTTGAGGGGTCGTGTCCTACATCTGACAGCTTTGATGGCTTGCAAACAGGAGCTTTCCCTAGTCTTTAGTATTGAAGTGTTTTCAGAGAGGCTCTGTCCCCTCCTCCCCAGCCTGGGGCATGTGCCATCGAAATGTGCTTACGGACCAAGAGGGATGTACGCGGGCTGTGGGTGGTTCTTGGCAAAACGCACAGGGCTCCGGAGCTGGCAGGGAAATTTCTGACTGCGGTGTCACCGGCTTGATGCGTTAGCAACAGATGTCATTTTAATAAGCCTCTGCTCTCTTAGGAGCGCAGCACGCTAGCAGGACTCGCGATCTGCATGCAAAACACACGGCGGGTGATGGCAGGAGCAATGTCTTTTAATATGCACTGGCTGGAAGAGCACCTTGCTGTAACATTGTGGAGCTTGGATGCGTAATTAGACCAAGGCGGCAGAGCTCCATGTTGTGCGTGGCAAGTCAATGAGCTGAAAGTCAGACCAGGCATTCTGCTGAAACAATGCTCAACTCTTGCCTTCTGGGGTTTCATTTGAGGGCTGAATGCTGATGCAAGTGCAGTGAAATAGAGCATCCTATACTTCCCATCCCTTTTTCTTGAAGTATCTTTGTTGAGGATTAAAAAAAAAAAAAAAAAAATTGAAATTCAGAATGGATGTGAACTCTACTACCCTGGTAGGAAGCATTTCAAATCAGAGAGACAGTATGTGACTTGCTCTGCTAGTGCACAAAGGCTTCTTCTAAATTGATGTCATTTGGGGTTGAAAGCCCAGTAGTGCACCTGGGGCATTTAGGCCTGACAGTCGTATTGCGGTATCGGAGATGGTGGTGATTCCTGAAAAATGGAGAGGGAGCTGCATGAGAGAGATCACACAGATAGGAGCATAACGCAGGAAGGAAATAGGCAATTGCCTGGCCTCATTGCCTGCAGTCATGGGCATTCAAGCATCACCAGCATGCCTGAACACAGAATGGACTTGTGCTGGTCCCTCAGCTTTTTGGTGAGGTATAGATCTGTTGGAATCCGATGGAAAACAAGCAAAACAAAAACACCAAAAGCTGTGGTTTTGGATGAGTCAGCATTTCCATTTTACATGACCATGCAGAGATTTTGTAACTCATCCAAAAAGAGCCAGTGACTTGGGTCTCAGCCTGAAATTCATTGCTTTGCAGAAACTTAAGAGGTTTTGAGTTATGCAAGTGCAAATTTTCCTTGAAGAGTATTGTATGTAAAGCCTTTTTTTTTCTTTTTTTCTTTTTTTCTTTTTGTTTTTTTGCATTTGTTTATCTCCAAAACAGGTTCATTTTTTAAAATGAAAACTTGAGCCTTCGGTCCCGCCTGTGGACAAATAGCCTTACCAAAGGTCTTGTTTCATTTTAGAAAAATGAATTGCTGCGCCGGTGGGGTAGTATCTGATTGCTTTAAAAGTTCCTGTCAGTGTTTTCTTTTTGGTTTTGTTTGTGGACTTGCTGTGCATTTTGCCCGGCCATATTTAGTCTGCATACTAAATGGTAGTCTGCCCAAACACTTTACTTTGTGCACTTAGCTTTTTTTTTTTTCCTTTTCTTTTCTTTTCTTTTTTTTTTTTTCCCTTTTCTCCTTTTCATTTCCTTTATTATTTCTTATTTCTTTTGCTTTCACCCAGATGTACCTTAAACTGAGACAGACTTTGCTCCGAAGGGCCGGATTTTAGTCCGTGCACTAAATTTTAGTCCGCAGACTAAAAAAGTAATCCGCGGATTATTTGCTACCTCCATTCCCTCACTGAGAACTACCCAGAGACCTGAAGCTCTGGCTGCACCCCACGGCCGGGGGGCTCACAGCTAGCAGGGAGCCCTGTCCTCCATCCCCTGCCTAGCAGTGACCGTCCCCGGCTCCACACGAGTGTAGTTCTCGGTGGGTGAATTTGTCAGCCTTCCCGGTGGGGCTGCGTGGGATCAGAAGAGCTGGAAGACTCTGGGGGGGGGGTCGCTTTTAGTTTCAGTTTGTTAGTCCAAAGGAGAGGGGGGGGAACAAATTGAGGGAAAATTTCCTAATCAGTGGGTGCGACGATATGAGGGGGAAAGACCCGTAGTAGAACGAAATTCAGTCCATACCCGCACTCCTGAGGTGGTGTCTCCAGTTCCTGAAGAATCCTAAAGAGATCACATCAGCAAACAAACTCCAGTGGTGGGGGAAGTCAATCCAAAATGGAGAATAATCCGCGGCGGCCTGAGGCACCCATAGCTCACACAAATTGAAAGCATCCAAATTGGAAGGACAGAGCCCAGATTTTTATTTTCTTTTCAGCACCAAATTACAAATTGCTAGGGGTTTGGCTTTTTTTCAGAAAAATAAAGTTTGCATTGTGTCTCTGGGACAGATTTACAAGTGGGATGCGCTTTTGGAGACAAGCTAATTCGGACCCATTGTCTGTGGACATTTATACCCAGGACCAAAGACTGAAAATTCTTTATGATGAGAATTTCAATTACCCTTTTAGTTCGAGTTTTGATTTCAATTTTTTTTTTATTTTAATTTTTTTAGTAAATGCACTGGCATTGGAACATAAATTTAATAGAATAATGTTTCTATACTATGCCTCACCATTGCACAATCAATTTTTTGGCATACACTGTGGTGAAGTTGGACTTGCTGCTATGGAGACTGATGTTTAAAGTTTCTAATTGTATAAACATTTTCTATGTCTCCCACACCATGGATTTCTTATAATATTGGATATATTTTTCCTTGCTGAACTATTCTCATTTGGATTGACTCCCCCTGTTTGGATTATTTCACTGCATTATCTTTAGGACTCGTCAGGAACAGGACATTTCACCTCAGGAGTACGGGTATGTACTGAAACATTTTTTCAAATTACTAGGCCTAGCCTTGAAAAAAAGGAGAGGAATGTTGGAAGGGGTATTTGAGTTGAGTTGAGCGAGCATCCCTGAAGCAGCAGACAGGCAAATGTTTTTTACCTCAAGGTAATGAGGAGGAGATAGGCTTAGATGTGCAGCTCTTTCCACATGTTAAGTCACTGCTTCACGAGCGGGGCGGGAAGGGGGCTGGGGGGGGGGGCGTGGGGGGAAGCTGAGTGAGGACTCAAAAGTAAGTTGGGTTTTCCCCTCCCTGGTTCTGGAACAGCTAGGGTGGCACTCAGACACCGCCTGCCCTGGATGCTTGGCTGCTCGTTCAGGGGCAGGCAGAGTTTAGGAAGAGGCTGTGAGGGTTTCACTGCCAAAATGAAGAGCTTAAGAGTTAGACAGATGAGAGAACTCCTCTTACAGACAGCAGGTCTGTCGCTCAGCCTGCCTGCTGATGTGCTCCAGATAGGGACTTGTCATCTTTTCCTTAAGGAAAAACAAAATGATATATTTTTTAAAATCTGTGTAGTAGCTGATAAGTGAGCTGTCCTGAGGGAAAAACACAGCTGAATATGAAGTATTTCAGTTTCAAGCTGTGGTAAATCAAGCTTGTTAAAACACCAGTAAGAAGATACGTGAACGACACCTCTCAGTAAATATCAGAAGACTTCACTTCAGTGGTTTTACCTCAAGACGTGCTTATTTACACTATTTACCACAGAGTAAACAAACAGAAGTCACTTTGACTCCTTGAGTCCCAACCATAGGAGCTAGCACAGCATGTGTGGAACTCCTGCAAGTGCTCTCCAGCACCCCTGGAGGACTTGTCCAATTCCCTTTCACCAGAGCATACTCTAGCTTAGAGCCTGCCCAGGGAGTGCCTGTACAAGTTCCTAACTGCAGACAATTGGCATGTCATGCACCGATTAATTTCTCCTAGGTGCTGCATGATGTGTGTTCGCTTGCAGTGGTGCAAGAGCATTTTGGATTAGCTCAGCTTTTATCAAAACTACTGGCATCAGAATTTATCACTCACCCCAAGCCTGCTGCCTTTTCTGCAGCCTGTGCATCACCTGTAACACAGAATCATAGAATCCTCAGAGTTTGAAGGGACCTTTAGTGGTCATCTAATCCAACTTCACTGCAGTGAACAGGGACACCACAACTAGATCAGGGTGCTCAGAGCCTGATCCAGCCCATCCTTGAATGTCTCTAGGGATGGGGCTTCCACTGCATCTGTGGGCAACCTGTTCCAGTGCCTCACCACTCTCGCTGTAAAAGACTTTTTCCTTATATCCAACCTAAATCTACTCTCTTTAATTTCCCCTTGTCCTTTGAAAGACCCTGCTAAAGAGTCTGTCCCCTTCTTTCTTGTAGCTCCCCTTTAGATACAGAAAGGCCACTACCAGGTCACCTTGGAGCCTTCTCTTCTCCAGGCTGAACCTATCCTTGTAGGGAAGGTGTTCCATTCCTTGTGTCATTTTTGTGGCCCTCTTCTGGACACACTCCAGCAGGTCTGTGTATTTCCTGTACTGAGGACTCCACATCTGAACACAGTACTCCAGGTGAGGTCTCACCAGCACAGAGCACCTCCCTCATCCTGCTGGCCACATTTCCTTTGATGCAGCCCAGGATCCAGTTGGCTTTCTGGGCTGTGAGGGCAGAGTGCTGACTTGTGTCCAGCTGCCATCCACCAGTATCCCCAGGTCCTTTATGGCAGGGCTGTGCTCCATCCTTTCATCCTCCAGCTTGTACTGTTAATGGAGGTTTCCTTGACCCAGGTGCAAGATCTTTCACTTGGCTTTGTTGAACCCTAGTTCTCCTGGGCCCACTGGTCAAGCCTGTCTAGGTCCCTCTGGATGGCATCCCATCCTCTGGACATGTCAGCTGCACCCCACAGCTTGCTGTTGCCTGCAAACTTACTGAGGGTGAGGCTCAACCCCCACTGTCAGTGTCATTGATGAAGATGTTGGAGAGTGTCTGTCCCAGCACTGACTCCTGGGGAACATTGCTCATCACTGATCTCCATCTAGATATTGAGCCGTTGACAATCACTCTCTGGGTTCAGTCTTGCAGCCAGTTCTTCGTCCATCAAACAGTCCACTCATCAAATCCATATCTGTCCAATTTGGGGAGAAGGCTGTTGTGGGGTACCATATCAAAGGCCTTACTGAAGTCCAGATAGATGGTGTCAGTGGCTCTTCTCTTGTCCACTGATGCAGTGACACCATCATTGATGACAGGTTGGGCAAACAGGACTTGCCCTTTGTGAAGCCATGCTGGTTCTCCCATATCACCTTCTTGTCTTCCATGCTCCTTAGCAGAGCTTCTAGGAGGATCTGCTCCATGATTTTTCCCAGCACAGAGATGAGACCAACAGGTTGGTAGTTCCCTGGGTCATCCTTTTTACCTTTCTTACAAATGGGTATGGTGTTGCCTTTTTTCCAGTCACCAGGGACTTCACCTGACTGCCATGATTTTTCAAATACCATTGAGGGTGGCTTGGCAGTTATGTGGGCCAATTCCCTCAGGACTCTAGGTTGCATCTCATCAGGACCCACAGACTTGTGGATGTTTGGGTTCCTCAGATGGTCACAAACCTGGTCTTTGCTCACAACAGGAGGGGCATTGCTTCCCCAATCCCCTTCTTCCAAACTAATCATTTGAGGGCTGTGTGACAGGCAATTATTAGAGAAGACCAAGGCAAGAAAGTTGTTGAGTGACTCAGCCTTTTCCTTGTCTGTTGTTACCAGCTTGCCTGTGTCACTCACTGGTGAGAGGTACACCCTCTTGGACTTTCCTTTTCTGATTAAAGTACCCGTAGAAGCTTCTCTTGTTCTTCTTGGCACCCCTTGCCAAGTTTCGTTCAAGTTGGGCCTTGGCTTTCTTTACCCTATCCCTACGTGGCTTAACAGCTTCCTTATACTTTTCCCACAGTACTTGTCCCTGGTTCCACTGCTTGTGCATTTTCTTCTTGCTTTCCAGTTTGACCAGCAGGTCCCATTCAGCCATACTGGTCTCTTGCCTTCCTTTCCTGACTTCATAGTGAGGTTCAACACAGTGAGAGTCTATCCAGGTCACCTACATGATAACCTTCTATTTTGCTTGTTATGTAAGAAGGGAGGAGGAGGGGAGCACTGTTAGGTGTGTGTATAACTATTCTTGGAGGTTTACACCAAGCTGCAGTGAGGAACGGCTGTGAGCTCAGTGTTGTCAGCAGCCCAGGTAAAAGTCTTCTGGAGAACAGAATAGTTGGTTTTCTTGACACAGCTTTCAGCCTTAGAAATACCAGATGTGCAGGAGCTACCCCATTATAGGAGTGACCTGCCAGAACGAGGTTAAGGAAGGAGAAACCTGCAAGTTAGAGCTAGACATTTCCTGCACCCCACCCTCGCTTCCCTTGTTGTTCTCCAAAGTTGAACAGCAGCCTCCATAGCAACAATCTGACCTGCTGCCTGCAATAGTCCATGTTAGTAAGACTTCATTCACTAGCAAAAAAAATAAAAAGAAAAAAAAATAGGGGGGGCCCTATTCAATTTTTGCATTCGGTGAATCCTGCTCATTTGAACCCTTTCTCCCCACCTTCACTCCACCCCATGTGCATGGCTGGTAGCACCTGTGTGTTTTTGTCATGACTTTTGAATGAGTTCCCCCTTCATTCTTGGAGTTGTTTCTCTGAGTGCGCTCCCATGAAGTCTCTTGCTGGCATTGCTCCTTCACTGAGTGCAAAGCTTGGCAATTAACCCTTTCTCAACCCCAGGAACTGGATTTTCCCATCCTCGCTGGAGGACGTTGATTACTACAAACACAAGTTTGTTCCAGCGCGTTGGGCAACGAGAGGTTTAATTGCTCTGGCTTGCTGCTGCTCAGCAAAGAGAAGGAACGTACCCAGACAACCTGTTTCTCCTTGCTTGTTTTTTTGCAGGTCTTCCGGCCCCGCACTCCACCAGAAGCAATTGCGCTATGTAGCCGTCTGCTGGAGTACACCCCCACTGCCCGCCTGACTCCCCTGGAGGCCTGTGCGCACTCTTTCTTCGATGAACTACGGGACCCAAACGTCAAGTTACCAAACGGGCGAGAGAAACCTGCACTCTTCAATTTCACCACTCAAGGTAGCCTGCAGGCGTTCACGATCCCTGCTTTAGGGAGCGCTGGGATGAATGCCACGATGCACGCATCACGCTCTCAAAAGTTAAAAACCAAAAGGTTTACATTTGCAGTTTAGTGTCTGCAGTCTAGCTGATGTATGTGTGTGGAATACTGTACTCAGTGACCATGGAGATCGGTTTTTCCTTTTGGAGATGTTGCTACTCCTTCGTGCCTTCAATGCCATGTTGAGGAGCGGTGGATATTAAGTTTGGCAGGGAAGTTTGTAGTGTTGCTGCCTATGTTGGTTTTGGATGTGACATAAATGCAGAAATTTCACTGTCCTGGTTTTACGTACCGTAGAGTTTACCTGGCATCATATTGACTCAGTAAGTGAGAAACAATAAAAATGACAGGCAGCAAGCTTTTTTATTTGAATCCAGACCAGTATCAAATTTTAAAACCTTTCATGTATGTTTTCCCACAGAAATCAGAAATGTAAAACTGATATCTCCGTAGAACAGTTTTGTCTTCCAAGGCAGGGAACATGAGAAATATGGCACACAAATACCCTAGTAATTAATGTTGCGGCACGTCATTTTAATGTTAAGTGACTAGCTGCAAGTTCTCACCCGTGGAGCAAAAATAGATCAGTGTGCATTTTCTGCTGGAAATCTGAAATACCTTTTGGCTCAGTTAGCATCAGTGTAGTTTTTCAAATCCTTTAGTGCATGTGATGTCCATCTGCCAAAATGTGCCTGGGCGTGAACTTGTTCTGAGTGGCTGCCTTGCGGAAGGTAAATCTACTACTTGAATTACAAGGGTTTAAAAAAGGATTGGAAAGATCTGTAGTGAGTACTTTAAAAATCCTTAGAGAAAAAATAAATACATGTGTAGGGAATTTGTCCCTGGTTTCCCCTAGGTGGTGTGGAAACTGCTGAGTAATTTAATCCTCAAGTAAACTCCTCCTTTGCCATCCTAGAGAGCTGATGTGCCCTCACAGTGACTCTTGGGAATGACAGGAGAAATTGCTTCCAGGGAAAATAAATCCTTAAGATTCAAAAAAGCAGTTTTCTGTCACTGATAGGTGCCAGTGTTAGCATCTAGAAGGAGAATGCAAGAGAGAGGTTGGTCATTAATACATTTCCAAATGAGTTGTGCTGCATGTCACAAGCCAAAAAAAAAAAAAAAAAAAGAACCAGAATTTTAAGAATAAGTAAATAGCTCATCTCAGTGATTATAAGACCTTCGTTAATACATATGCAGCCATAGGTCCTGTCTAGCAGCAATACTGATTATGACCTGAGGATACACAAAGAGCTTCTGCTGCTCCTGTGGCACTATATTGTCATCAGTCTTTATCTGGACTGCACAACGGCCCCATCAGAGTGAGTAATCCAGAGCAGAAATCATATTTGGGAAACGGATCAGGACTTTGGAAATCAGATATGCTGATAACTTATGTCATCTCTGGTAATTCTGAAAGTAGTGAAAGATATCCTTTTGTTTTGTATGACATTTGCTTTCAACAGACAATATTAAATTTTAAAGGCAAATGTTTTATTTGGCTATGGCCGGTTGACCGAAACCCATGGAGTAGGAGGTGGAGAAGGCTTGAAAACAAAGCTGTTAGAAATAACAATATAGATCAGATCGTTACTGTACTGAATTGATTTTCAGAAAGAACCTAGACGTCATACCCGATCTGCTGACCTAGGCAGTGGTCTAGAAAAAAGCATGGAGTGTATATGGCAGATAAACATCATGGTCTTTGGCTGCCAGCGGTGGTTCTAGGCCACGTGCATGCCTACTGTAGAGATGAGAGCTGTTAAGAGAGCTTTATCTGATCATTCTTACTGTCCTGTCTCTACATTTTTCTTAGTATAAAAACAAATGATACGGGCTAGTTAGGACTTAAAACATTATCATGCCCAAGGAAGCATCTGTAGTAGCCAGTGCTGCAGTTCAGTGACTCCTAGACCTTCAAGACAGAAAGCACTGAAAGTATTTTTTTTTTTCTCTTAGAAGATGAAATTTCAAACAACCTGTAAAATGACTACCATTTAGTAAATTTCTTACAGCATCTCAGTGATTCTGCTGGGTCACAAGTGTCGCTATCTGTCCATATTAGTTAGCCATTGAAGACTGCTGTGATTCAGCACTTAGAAGCGGCTGTCATTGCTCCTTGATGACAAGCACTTTTATGCCTAAAGTTTTTAATCAGAAAAGAATGACTTGTGACCTTTAATTATAAAAAGGGGTTTTATTTTTTCTTTAAAAATAAAATAATTTTTAAAAAAGACTTTATTTCTGTCCAGACTCAGTCTCAGCCTGTCCAGAAATCCTTAGTGTGACCATTTGAGTGTCACCTAGAAACGATATTTCTGTTTAGGGTATGCTCAGTGATGAGGTACATAAAGAGGAGTATGAAACTTGTATTGATTCCAGCACTCTTCTACTCTGAAGAGAAACTGCTACATAAGCTTGTTTCACAGAAACTTTGGTACTGTGACCAAGTAAATGGTACAAAACTAATTTCTCCGAGGCATTCTTGGGGCATTGAAATATTAAACAGCTCAGTGCTCTCAGTATCATCATTTCCCAGTGCAAAGCATTTTATTGTCTTTGGGGAACAAAGATAATCTGGTGTTCTGGTAAAACTGGGTATTTTTATTCTAGTTCCTTATTGGAGATGTCGAGTGGATGTAGGTATCAAGATTTGATCAGGAGAAGGGGAGGTGTTTCCCCAGGTGATGTGAACCAGAATTGGCTCTCATAAATTATTTGGTATCACTGCTCTGTTCCCATAATGGTATTGAAATCTTTATCTGCATTGCCTTGATCACAGTACCTTCTTGCAGCAATACTGGCTGAAATTACCACAACCCCAAACTGCAAGTTTGGTTTAGATAAGCATGCTACAATTCCAGAGCTTGTCCATAGATTGTGATGGAAGTCGCTGAGAACAGGCTGTGTCAGTACCACAGCTCACACCTTTGTTCTGCATTGACATGTCTCATTCTCACAGATATGACAGCCACAAAGATACACAGCAGAACAAAAACTCACATTCTGAAGCGAAGTTATTGTTAAACTCCAACCAAATAAGTTCAGTTTGTTTGGATTGTTGACTGAATTGGCACGCTTCTCCTCTAAGTGAAGTACCAAGACACTTGAAGCATGCTGAACTTAAGAAACTTCATACCAGTTAAGACAGCGTGAGGTTTTTGTAGAAGTGAGAGGTATCAGCCTTGTGGTCTCTGCACATTCTTTGGGGTAGCTTCAGAGAAACACTTGTGCAACAACAACAACAAAAAGCAGTATGCTCACCATAGCTGGTGCTGTGAAAGGACATATTCTGGCAGTACTACAAGAAAGTATGGGAGGAATCAGCCTGGGTCTGAAGTGCCATTGCAGCAGTATTTTTCTGCCAGGTCAGCTGGCTTTTTGGCCCTAGGATCCTGGTGACAGAGATGCTGTCAGAGGATAGTTGCATCCTTGAGGCACTGCTTAGCACCGAAAGGTAGCAAATGTCATTCGGTTTCCTTGACAAAAAATCACTGCTTCTGGGAAGCAGTCCCTTACTGCTGCCAGTGATGAACAGGAAAGAATGCGTGGGTAACAGAAACTTTAAAAAATAATGAAAAGAATGGCAGATTCCCTGTAATAACAGATTTGAGAAACAGCTTTGGAGAAGATAATAACGTAGCAAGATTTTCTTCCACAGAGCAGCTCACAGCCAATCCAGGATTAAAGTATAGATTTATCACCTGTGTTCGACTTTGATTTTCGAGGATTCGTGTTTCTTCAGTTTATTTTTCCTTAAAAGGGAGACTTATGAATTCTGAACGATATTATGAGTATATGAATCCTACATTAATCTCATATGAGTTTGAGGATTGGTATTTATGCCAATGTTTTGATTATTGAAGCTTTATGGAAAGACCAGGTCCAGAATGTAATGTTATAGTGGATAGATTTGATAGGTTGCAGGTAATGTAGCAATTTCTGTTTGGTTCCAGACTGAAACTCGTATTCATAAGTGCTTAAATACAGTATCAAAATACACATTAATAAGAGGCTTATGAACAAGTGAGAGTTGTCTACATCTTCCCTTCCTAGCAGAAAATGAACTTAAAGGAGAAAAAAAAATCATCAAATAGACCACTGGTCCTTTTAGGCCCTAAATTTAAAACTTGTGTTAAGGAAGAGAAATGGTCTCTTAAAAACAAACTCCATTAATGTAAGACTGCATACAAAACCCCTTGGAGCCCCAGAAGTCATAAGTCATCCTCGTATGAGGTGACTGTTCACATCCTTCCCACCGGATGTTGCTTTCTCAAGAGACAGTCACTCCTGATGCTGAGGCAGACAGGACCTGTCTTGTCTTGGCTCCGTACCACCTTCTGTGAGGCAGTCAGTTCTCTTGGGAGGGTGTCAGAAGATTGTCAGTCGTTGGCAGCGTGTTGCCCTTCACCCTCCCACAGCAGTGGTTTTAAGACGCCTGTTTCTCGTTCTGATACACACTGAAGCTATATTAGATTTGGAGCCTAAAAGCCATGGCTATTTTTTCCTTGGTTAATGACTGTGTCATTTTGTTGTCCATTTAAATTACCCAGCAAACCCATTCCCTTTGCCTGTCTCTGTACTTTCAGAGGAGACGCCACCTCTTCTTGACCATGCTCAAAGAGATTGCCTTAAGATCGGGTCTTGGGTTCCCAGGTCCTTGAGAAATGAAGCTTGAGCGAGCCAAAGAACTGAACCCCCTCAGCTCTTGGAGCCACTGTGACAGCTGCTCATTGCTGAGCCAGTGCCCCAAGCAGCGTGACTGCTATCAGCATTCAGACTGATTGCAAGTGGGTTTGTGAAGGGAATCCTTCCAGTTCTCAAAAGGCAATACATCACCAGGCTTTTGATAAGCAACAAGCTTGACAAGTTGTTTGCTAACTCACAAGCCACTGTCCTTCTCTAGGGAATAATTCCCTGACACCTGTACCACCCTTGTAGTCCGGTCAGCCTTGCTGCAGGGATGGCCTTGTTGAATATTGCCGTGGCTTCCCCCTGCTGGTCAGCCAAGAGGAGAAACGTGGTGTGGCCTTTGGCTGTGAAGGGCACACATTTGCCCCCAGCTTACCCATTACGGGACAACCCAAGGAGCTGCGCTGCATGCGGGGCTCTTTCTGAATGACAAGCTAACTCTGTTTGTTCCACCTCCCCTCCAGAACTGTCAAGTAACCCATCTCTGGCTTCGATCCTCATCCCTGCTCATGCTCGGAACCAAGCAGCTGCTTCAACCCCTACAAACGCTACAGCAGCCTCAGGTGAGAACGCGCGCCCGCCTGCCTCCCCTGCTCCATGGCACCATCCTCTGTGGAGGCCCAGGGTGAGCAGGAAGGAAAGGACAGGCTTCTCCAGCCCTGCCTTCTGCTCGGTCTCTGCTCATGGTCACCTGGATGCTAGCTGTGGTCGCTAACCCACATCCTAACCTGGGCCACCGATACATTTGTTGATGCCTCTTGCCCAGACTTCCACTATGAAAGAATAGTTACCTTCCCTGGTTTTTATATTTTTTTTAAACAGTTTTATTTTATTTTGGATTGTTTTGCACCTGAATTGTGAGCTTTCAGCCTCTCCAAAGTTAATGCTGGCTTTGAGCATGATGCCTAGGAGGAGTGGCTAGCTTAGTAGACATGGCTTCTGCAGGGTATGGATGGAGAGGATTTTCCCCTTTGGAAAGGCAGAAGCTTACAAAAGTCAGGGTAGGGAGTTGGGTCACCTTGCTCACTGCCTCTTCTCTGTAGCTGCAGTTGCTTCTTACTGTGTTTGCTTGTGTTATCTTTGAGCACTTTGGGTTTTGGCCAGCACTGAGCAACTTTCTGTGTTCTGTCTCACTCACATTTCTGTCAGAAACCCTTTAAAAGCTCACTGTTGGTCTGTAGCCACTCAGTTTGTATTATGTTTCCAACGAAACCTGAAAAGCTGAGCAATATCAGTTGGGAGACTCCCAAAGTAAATCCCAGGTGCTGCCGGATGTGGCAGCGGTGATTCACACGTGGCACTGCGTCAGCCCTGAGTCAGCATGCCAGCAGGCAAGCTCACTGCGCTTGTGCAGCCTGAGGCAGGCTGCAGGATGGGTGTGCTTGCATGTGTGTCTCTTGAGCGTGTCAGGCCCATTTGAGAAGGGCAGGGACCTGCTTTTGAGGTGCAGGGTGCTTACTCAGTCATGCAGGAAAATGTCTGAAGGTTGATGTTCCAGTTACTTTAATTTTGATGTGCTTGGTCTGGCCACTGCTGTACAGAAAGCATTTTTGTGGTCCCTTTTAGACAACTGGAACTGAGTTGGAAGATCAGGCTTCTCTCTGAAAATGTGGCATCAGTTGGTAAAAGACAGAGCCTGTATAATTGATGTGGTTTGAACTTAGGAGAAAGCAAATTTGCTCTTCTAGAATGTACTATGTTTGTTTCATACACTTGGCAGTATTTTGCAAATAGTCGTGTTTTCTCTTTCCCTTCTGTGTGCATCAGTTGCTCAATGAGTGAGGAAAAAACAGATAAAGTAAGTAAAATTGATAGAAGAACTACAAAGTACAGACAGGACTTTAAAGTCCTTCTGAAAAATCGCTTCACTTCATGTCATTTTAATGCCTTTCTGAGGAGCTGCTCTCTTTGCTAAGATGCAGCAGTCTTGTGAACTGGGTTAAGGAGCACTGTTTTCACCCAGTACTTCTGCTCCAGTACACAGAAGGGGAAAAATGCATTAGGCTGAATCCTAGAAGTGTCCTAAATGTGAAGTATAAAAAACCACCCATCTTATTGATGTCAACATGTGTAAGCCTCCTGTTCACAAGCAGTACTCCCAGTTGGGACAGGACATCCTACTCTTAGTTCACCAGAAAATAACCTTGCAGCTTGGAAAGAGGCTGTGAAATTAATTAAGGATTGAGCAACTTGCAGTGTTGTGTTTCTGCTGCACAGCTGTTTCGTAGTTCCGTGCTCACGTGGGGTTCTCAGCAGGCTTTGGGAATTTCAAGAGAATTAGGATTTTAAGATTCAGTCCTATATGAGATGATGTTAATCTGTTTTGCTTTGCATGCTGATGCCTCACTGAGCAAAAACTTTTAATTGAAAGAGTCCCTTTTCCCCTCCCCGTGCATGTTCCAGAGCAGTAAGTTCATAGCTGCTAAAGCAGCATGGGGGAGCAGCTCTCCCTCCCAGGACAGCCTGGCAGGCAGGAGGCTCTTCTGCAAAATGTGAACCTGTGTGAATGAACACTGCAAGTTCAGAAACTGTTCTGAGCAGGGAAGAGAACAAACCAAGTTGTGTGTAACCACAATCCACGTTAATAGTTTGTCTCCTGTCAGCAATCAGAACTGATGGTGAAGCTCGTGTGTTCAGTGCTGTGCCCAGCGTAGCTGCTTACGTAGGTGTTCTGGCACTGAAATTGAGTGAACATCCAGCTGGGCTGCTCTTACCTGCTCACAATCATTTTCATAGCTGCTGTGCAGCAGAGACTGACACAGCTCTCAATTTTTTCACAAGGTGTAAAGCACTGCTTTGTATTGCACACATTTAACATTATTACAAGGTATCAAAAATTGTGTTCATTAACTGACAGATGCACAGTAGTGATTTCAGAAGCCCAATGCAACGGTAGCCTTGGGATCCTGATGTGAAGTGCAGGGGAATTTGAGGTAGATTTTGGGTGTGACTTTGGTTGCAAATTTCCTCTCAAGGCATAAAGCCAGGCTCCCTGTACTGATGGAGCCCTGCTTTGCAGTGGGAGCATGAAGCCTTGCTGCTCTGGCACTGGCAAACTCACATAGGGAAATCCCCTATGACTTCTGTGGCACAAAAAGGAAAAAGAAGTTGAAAGTGATTGGCCCTGCTGGAAATGGTGTGCTGGCTTTCTGTGAATCATTCTGATGATTGATAAAAAGGCCAGTGCAGCTTTGCACACGTGGGTGCTGACTTGATCAGCCCAGAGGAGGAGGACAGTTCACAGCCGTGCAGCCACACCAAGCTGAGCAGTTTACCTGATTGTGTGAATGCATTTTGCTTCCTGGCTTCGCCAGCAGCAGCAGTTACCACTCTGTTAGCAGTGCTAGGATGGGAAGGGTGTAATTGCCATCTGCAGGGAGCCGTGCCAGCTGGGATGCCGGGGTTGTCGTCTTAGGCGTCCTGCTGTGCTGATCCTGTGTAATCCCAAATGGGATGGTGTGCCTGAACTTTCAGCAACAAAACAGATTAGAGCTATTGTCACCTGCCAGTGTGAGGTGGCCACAGTACTCCAGTGAAGTAAGATTTAGTGCAAGTATGATATTTCCATTGGAAGAATTTTGGACAGCTCTACATCCTTAGACAGGAGAGGGGCTGGCAGTTTTCATGCATCCACAGGAGAGCAACTTGTGCCTGTCAGTCTTACCAGTTTTGCATTGAGCCCAGCATTTCTCCTTCAGTAGACACTGCAGGAAAAACGAGCCCTTCTCATCCTTCCACTCCTCTCCCCTCTTGCCCTGTGTGGACTCCTGGACTGTTTGCACTTCTGTTTCTCTTTGTAGAAGAACAGTGCTGTCTGTCAGTGCTCAAATCCAGCCAGCTAATGCTGTCATTAGTGTTAATAGGTTTTCTCAGACTGAGTTGGTGGCTCTGTCTTTGAACTGCGGCCCAATCTTTCCTTTCCGGGAGGTTTCTAGGGAGCACCACATACCCTCTGAGAAAGTAGTTATTCCTCAGAGGCAGCAGCTGAACTGGCAGAGAATATATTGATGCGAGATGACTTTTTCCCTCTGTTTATAAGAAGTTCAGAAGTGGCTGACACTTCAACCCTGCTGTGGTTTCCTTGCCGCACACAGAGGTGTCAGGTGGGTGGGTCACAGCAGAGCCTGCCCTAACCTCAAGCCGCAGGATGCTGCACTCACCTTCCCCATACTAGAGAGCTCCATACCAGCTCGTAGCTTCAGTCCCTAGCACAGCTTCCACAACACCACAGTTGGCAAAGGAAATCTTCTGCAGAGTTCAGCGGTGTTGCTGGAGACATAGGTTTTCTTCTTCTATGCCCAAGGACTCATTTCTCCTGGTGATGAGGAGTAACTGAATGCCCAGAAAGCCTCATGCTCTGGTTGTGCCCTTTTTTCAGCACTCCCGCAGACAGATGCTGGAGCAAGCCCTGCTCTGCTCCCCAAATGCTACATCCACAACAGGCTGGAGGGTCGCAGTGCTGCATTTTCTTGCAGGTTCTGAGTCAGTGCAGCCCTTAACAGCGTGTGCTCTGTCCCAGCCTGGGTGGGCTGTTACACAGTGTTGTGAAAAGCCCCGTGTAAATGGTGCGGGGCTGCATCACTTTATTTCCTTCTGACCGTATGCTGTATGTATTTCTGAGAAACACCCCCCATTAGCGTGATGATAAGAGGAGCGTGTGTTACATGTTACATGAAGTAGCTCCATCCCCTCCTCCTTCTTCTTTCTCTCCGCTCAGTAGCAATGTGATAATGGTTTCAGCCTCTGCTGTCTTCAGGAGTGGGACATCAAAAAACGCATTTTATTTCAGCAAATGAAACACTCACGCTTTTTGTTCTTGCACAGAAAAATCCTCTGCCAACAGTACAGATTCCAGCTGGACTGTTTGCATCAGGCACAGATGTTGTAATAGCTAGGCTTTATCTCTACCTGCACATCAGGCACAGTTTGAGGCGTGACTCAGCCAGCAGCTGAGAGTCAGAGTTTCCACTTCAGATTTCCTTGGTCATCGTTGGTTTGCAAGCACATGTGGTTTGGGAGCTGCTCCTTGAGAGCAGTTCCCCACCTAGGTGGATATCTCTCACATGCACAGCTAGCTTCCCAGATAACACTGATGCCGTCGGCACATTACCATGGTGCTTTGAGCTTCTTTTCTCACGGCGGTCGTTCCTTCAGGAGGGAGAGCTTGGGTCACTTTAGGGTGGGGGGAAGAGGAATGGGAAACTTTCCCAGCATAGTATTTAGCATCCTCTGCCCGCAGAAGGATTTCCCTTTCTTCCTACGCATTCCTCATGGCGTTTCCTTTTCATACAAGGTTACACCCTCTCTCCCTTGTCCTTTTCATTCCTGGATGCTGATTCTGGTTTGATTGCCCTTTCTTGTTGCCTTCGTTTCTGCGTGTTACTTAATTTGTCCTTCATCTGGTGCACTCCATTTCTGAACTCTCATTCACCTCGTTGCCTTTTGCTCATGGCTGCGCTTCCAACTGTGGTCAGGTTGGAGTGGCTGGACAGCAGATGGCCTGCATTAGCATCATCCCACTGCCATGCCTTGCCAGTGTTTCTCTGCTGGAGAAGCATTGCTGCACCCCGCCACCCCCGCTTGTATTCTGTCCTATCTGTTATTTCTGCTGGTCATGCTGGTTTTTCATCGGTTGGTAAATTTGCTCTGTCCTCTGTGAGCCCTTTTCCTCGTCTTCCGAATGCACTGCTTTCCCACTCTGCCCTCTTCTGTACTGAGATAAAAGTCGTTTTTATCCCGTTGCAGCGTTGATAGCTGTGCAGCTAACCTTAAATTCAGGAGGAGAAATGCATGATGCTCTGTTTAGGAAACCTCACTTAATATCTTTTTCTGCTCGTGTATTTGTTGTCAAGTATTCCGTGTTTCACCTTTTGCCCTCTTTCCTTTTTTGTGGCTGTGCTGATCACATTCTGCTTAGGATGGCTCCAGATGAAGTGGGTGCATTTTTTTCCCCTCCCAGTTCTTCTAATATTCAGAAAGCTTTTTTTTTTTTCCAGAGAGAACACCAACTGTGTGTGGTTATTTGGCTGTGGTACTGTTCTGTTGCTCTCAGTATGTTCAGATGTTTATTAGCATCTTGGCTCTTGCTTTACTCCTTTTCCTGCCTTATTGAAGGCCTGCCCCAGTTTGTTGGGACGTTCTAAATGCTGAATAACAGTATTTGATGGTCTCTGGAAGGGCCTCTGTGCATCAGCATGAAGACTCTCCCCGTAGCCCTCTGCTGCAAGGTGACACAGCTATTTTCCCTTCAAATCACATCTGAAAACACAGTTGCAGTGAATTTCCTTTTGGTATTTCTTTGCGAATTCTGAGTTTCCTTGGAGGCATACTGACAGGAGCCCCTGGTCCTGCATGTTGTCTCTGTGTGGGGCTCCATCCCTCCTGGAGATGGCTTTGCTACAAGGAGGCCTAACAACAGGAAACAGCAGCAGCAGTGTGCAGCCCTGGGCAGTTGTGCTGGCTCTGGCAGTGCCAGCGAGCCTTGCTTCACAGTCAGTGTTCCTGGGGCAGCCTGAGCACAGCCTGTCCCACCGGAACAGCTGAATGCAGCCGGGTGTTAGCATGCTGAAATGCTGTTGTCCCACTCAGAGCACACCACTGCCCAGAGCAAACGGCTCTTCATATACCCAAGGAGGGCATCCTGCCCCAGCGGTACGGTGGTGGGATTTGGGGCTTTCCCTGTGCGGGAAATGTCATGGCTGTTGTTGCAAATGTCTGTGTTCTGGAGGTAATGCTGGTTGTTCTTTCTTTCTTTCCTTCCCTCGCCTGTCATTTGCAGATGTTAATGCAGGAGAACGAGTTCAGACCAATAGTGTAGCTACAGCATCAGCCTCCAACTCCACCTGAACCGGTACCAAGCAGCCAGCTGCACAGGAAAATCACCAGTAATTTGAGTCTTGCTCAGCAACACTGGTCACATTTGGAAAGAAAATTAAAAAGAGGAAAAAAAGCAACCAACCAACCAACCTGTTCATTTTAGTGTTCAATTTTTTATTATTATTATTGCTGTTCTTATTTAACCTTGTAAAATATCTATAAATACGAACCAGTTTCATTGTATCTCACTCTGCAGGGTGTCCGGGGCAGGGACTAGGTGGGGGGAGGAGGGAACGCGGAGCAATACAACACACCAGTGTCTCTCCCCTCAACAATCTCTTCATGTTGGAAGTTTGCTGTTGTGTACTTCAGAACCAGGACTCTTGCCTCATGCCCTCTCCCACAGTGGAAAGAAGGAAAAAAAAAAAAAAAAAAAAACACAAAAAAACAAAAAAAGGCAAAACAAAAAAAAAAAAAAAAGAACCCCCAAACCTCATTCTCTGCTGAAGTTCTTTTTTTAACCTCTTTTTTTATTTTCTTTTTAAGTGAAGTTTCGGACTTTGATGTAGTGCACAGCTTGAATTTGGTCGGGAGCTTAGCAGGGGTCATTCAACAGAGCTCAGCGTTCGGTGCCAGCGAATCCACGCCCCGGGCCGACCGACGGGCGACTGACAGCTGCCCTGGCTGGCATGGTAGGACGTAGGCTGCCTGGGGGAGGGGGGAGGCTTACGTGTGTCTTAAGGCTTGAGCTGCTAGTGGCAGACTTTCCTTTCACAAATCAGTGCTAGCGATGAAGAGACCTGCAGCTTCCTTCCGGGAGGAGCCCCTCGCACAGCTCTATATAATATAATACACACACAGGCGGAGGCGAGCGGTTGTGGTCGGGGCAGCGGAGGGGATGGCGAGGGCCGGGCTGAGAGGTGCCGCCGCCTGAGCGATTGTCCAGTCCCAATTGGAATAGGCTTCCCTTTCCCGAGATGTACAGGAAAAGGACACCGGGATTTATAATGTGAACTGTAACAGTCTTCTACTGGTTTATTTTGTAATATTTTTTAACTGCAGCTTTAACTCGCAGGATGCCACATTCTACGGTAGCTCTGATTTTAAACCCACGGCTAGAGTCTGTATTTAAATTTCATCTTTTTAACCTCTTTGCTTTTTTGATCTCTATTTATTGATGCGCGTTGCCACGTTGCCATTCTGTTTTTACATCGGTAGAATATTAATAAACTACACATCGGAGTGCTATCAACAGTAATTGTACCTGCTGACTTGTAGGAAAGCTGGCTACATATGAGTGTGTGTGTATATATATTATATAAATATATACATGTATACATAGAGACGACACTGTTTTTTTTTATTTTGTCTACGATCTCGCAGCAGTCTGACTGAAGCGTGAGGCGGGTGCTTGTCGTAGCCCAGGCTCCGGCTTTCCCCCCCAGCGAGGGCGAGCGGCGCGCGGTCCCACCTCTGCCCCATCCCAAGCAATATCCCCGGGGAGGACAGGCGGAGGAGCCCCCCCTTGCCTTGCGCTCCTTAGGAGCCGCCTCGGTGCTTACCGCCCCTGTCCGACCCGAGGGCCTGAGGCAGGTACAGGTGGTTGGTTTGGGGCAGCGCGCGGCCCTTCGCGTGGCCTGGGAGCAGCTCCAGCAGACCTGGGGGCTCCGCTCACGGCCTTCCCTCCTGTGCGTTTCACCCTGTTTGTATGGGGTTTTTTGGAAGCTCGTCTCCAAGCCCTGCCCTCCCCGTCCTGCCCGATAACCGTGGGTTCTGGGGAGGGAGGAGCGAACGCCCACCCTGAAACCGCTAAGCCCTTACATTATGCCCCGCATCAGTTTGCTGTCGGGGAAGAAAGCATTTCTGTGCTTTACAGTGGCTGTCCCTAAATTCTGGCTGATTGTAGAGGAAGGCACGCTGCCTCTTCAGAGCTGAAGGCTTTCAAAATCCTCACGCGTGACACAATTGAAAGGGCTGAGAGCGTCCTAAGGACGGAACGCGGCTCACACAGGTAAGTGCAGGGGCTCAGCAGTGGCCTGGCTATCTGCGTAGTGAAGGAGACCCACAGAGCAGGGCGGAGTGTGGATCTGCTGCAGGACGAGAGCGCTAGGCCATCGCCTGTAGGCGCCACTGCTCGAGGCAGGTAGATGACTGGGTCTTTAACGTGTACAACTAACGGAGCAAAAATGGCTGCTCGTTCCAGGAAGTGCGGCTTTTCTTTCTTTCTTTTTCGTCCTTCTTTTTCTCCTTTCATTGCAGTCTAAGCGGAGGAGAGTGAAGAGCTTTGCTCCTGTTGCGTGCCGTGTCTGTGTGCACCGTGTGGGTGTTAGCCGGGGGTCGGGGCGCCCCGGGGAGTTTGTTGTTGTTTTTCTTTTCAAGGATCATGGCAGGATCACCCACTCTTTTATACAGTTACATCCAGGTCTTTGAATAACCTTTTTTTTTTTTTTTTTTTTTTTTTGTAAATAAGAAGAAAAAGGAAAAAAAAAGTGCAGGAAAAGAAAAAAAAAAGAAAAAAATAAAAAGGAAACCACAAAGCTCCTCACCAAATTCAAGCTTGTACATGATTATTTTTGGTTGTTTTTAAATCTTGAGTTCTATTGTTTTGTATGTAAATATGTGGACCCAGGAACTGTTATTAATGAGCAAAAAGTTACCGTTCAGGGCAGTGATTCTGTTTAATAATCAGACAAAATGTAGACGAGCTTTTTAAAGCCATATAGTTTTAACTCTGTACAGTAGGTACCGGCCTGTATTATTGTAACAATAACTCTAGCGATGTATAGTGTATCTATATAGTTTGGAGTGCCTTCGCTTCCATGATTTTTTGAATTTTATTTCCCCTTTTTTTTTTTCTTTCCCTCCTTTATTAACAACATCCCCCCCCACACAACCGCATCTCCGCTCCCCGCTTTTAATTCGGAGTGCTGTCAGGTTTCGGTGGTACCCCGATCCCGAGCGGAACGAAAGGAAACCCTCCTCGCCCCCATCTCACCTGAGCCACGGCTTTGCTCTGGACGTCCCCCCGGTTCCCCCTGCCCCCAGCCCCCCTCTAGCAGTGACCGGTTTCGTTCTCCACTTGCTCGCCCGCGGCAGCCCTGTGGCTAGCGGCTGAGCTCGGCTTTGCTCGTCTTCCCCCCACCATCAGTGAAGGGCCTCCCCCGCCATCAGTGGTGGATCCTCCGCCATCATTGATGGATCCCCCGCCGTCACAGACGAAGGGCCCTCTGCCGTCATCGGCAAAGGGACCCCGCCATCGCCGCTGGGCCCTGCGGGGGCTCTCAGAGCAGGGGGCTCCTCACCGCATCCCCTCCCCACAGTCACTTTTGGTTTCTTAAGATGGCAAGTTGAACATGACTCTTGAGTTCTTGCGCCCAGCACGAAGGCCTTGTTTCTACCGTTAGTCCGCTTGTGTTTACTACCTGGTTAGTGTTCCACCTGAGGTTGTCTTGAATGGGAAAACACTTCACCCTGTACCAAACCAAAGGTCGCTGTTTTGTTTTCGGAGCATCTTGCGTTCATTCCGGTGAAGCAGAGGCTGCACTTTTTCTGGTGACACAAAGGTCAGTTGACGTCACGTTGCTTCTGAAGGCCCGCTCAGAGCCATTACTCTCTTCCCTCCGTCTGGGGCTTGGTTTTGACAGCGTATGGTCTCCATCTGTTTGTGCTCCTGTCAACTCCGCAACGCGTAGGTCTCTGAGATGGAGCCGATGGCCATCGGGGCCCCCTCTGGGCACCCGATTGAGACACTGCTGTTCTCAATGCTGATTAACTTACCTACCTTACTAGGGAAAAAACAAACGAATCACATAAGAGAATTGGCTGATCGCAGATCCCTGCTCACTTCCTCCGGTTATTTTTAAGCAAAGCTTTGCCTACAGCAGTGGCAGGTGCCTGTGGCGTGCCGCTGGTGAGCGCATCCAACCCCCCGGCTCGTCGGTCCCCACTCCGAAAAGCAGACAGCCTCTGGACGGACGGACAGACGGCGCCAGCAGCGCGCAGAGCCTCCGCTCCGGGTCTGCCTTTCTGAGGCGGGGAGAGGCGCCTGGGTCCCAGGTTCTTCCCACAGGGCTCTTCGTTTTGTTCCTTGTTCGTTTCGTTTTGCGACCCTGCAATAACAGCAAAACGACCAGAAAGGAAAACAGTACCTAAGGGGTTAGCTTGAGAAAAAGTAGCTTCCTTGTGTTGGTCTTTCTCAATTTATTTTTTATATATATATATATATACACACACACACACGCACATATATATATATATATATAAAATATATTTATATATATATAATTTGCTTGCCTGTAAAATTTGCGTTCATTGATGTGTTGCTGATGGATCACTTGGGCCTGTACACACCGATCAGTGTGACCACTTCCATCTTAAAAACAAATCTAAAAGATATATATATATATATATATATATATTAAGGACTGTGGGTTGTATACAAACTATTGCATACACTTGTGCAAATCTGTCTTGATTTAAAGGAAAAGCAAAACCTGTATAACATTATTACTACTTGAATGCCTCTGTGACTGATTTTTGTTTTTGTTTTGGTTTTTTTTTTTTTTTTGATGTTTTTCTTTTGTTTTTCATTTTAAATATAAACTTTTTTTTTTTTGTGGAAAGTATGCTTAATGTTTTATTATTTCCCCCGCCCCATTCCCCCCCCCCTCCCCTTGTAAATACGTTTTGTTCTGTGTGACTCGGTTCGGAAATAGTTAACTGGTACTGTAATTTGCATTAAATAAAAAGTAGGTTAGCCTGGAAATGAAATTGAAAATTCCCAAGTGTGTGGTCTTTATTTCAAAGTCTTGCCCCCTTTCCTTCCTCCTCCTCTCCTCCTTCTCTGCCCCTTTGTTCCTCACCCCCCGCACCTTTTTCCACTCCGCGAGAATAGGTGGACATGAATCTTTGTGATAATAATAAAAATAAAAATAGAAAAATAATAATAATCATGAGAAATAAGCATGTTTTCTTAAATGAGCTGTGTTACTCCATGATACTTTTCCAAGAGGTGCCAGCTTGTCTCTGATGCCGTTTGATTTGATGGAGAGAGGAACCCTGGGACACGATATCTCAAATTGAAACCAAGCGATCTTCCTTTACTGTCCACCTATAGATGCAAACTTAAGAACCTGTGTAAACTGCTGGCTTTGAATACTGCACTCATCGTTTCTTTTTTCTTCTTTTTCCTCATTTGGTCCCATTAGTAACGTTATTTGGTGGTGATTTGTAAAGTTTGTCAAGACCACGTCCAGTGGACCGTTCCTCCAGCAAATCAGCACGTAGCTATCTCTGAGTTGGGTTTCCGGTACTGGATAATGTGTGTATTAAACATGACATGTCTATTAGCGCAAAAAGAAAATAAATAAATTAAAAAAAAAAAAAAAGAATAAAAATTCCTTTTTTTTTTTTTTTTTTTTTTTTTTTAATGGGCTGGCTGACCTGGCCGAATCCATTCTGTCGCTATCCTAAAGGCTAGATGCAAGGTCATGTGACTGCTGCTTCAATAAAAACAAATTTATATTGCACGGCGGCTCCTCTGGCTTTGTTCGGGGATGCGGCCGGGTGACAGCTCTGCAGCCGGGCTCGGGGCGCTCCCCATACCTGGGCTGACACGGAGCCCCTCGGAGCGGGTGGCGGCCACCCCAGGTCTCCAGCTGGGCTCTGCCGCTGCTCCGCGGGCTGCTCCAGGCTCCCGGGTGGCGGGGGATGGGGATGGGACCAAAGCACCATCCTCTGTTGGCTTCAGGGACTGGAGCTGCTCTGCTCTAGCGGTGCCGGAAGCTGCCAGTTGTACCTCCGTGGAGTCGCTGATGGAACTGTTCGGTGAGTTCTTATTGATTTGAATTTTGCCCTTCATTGCTGTCCTCAGAAATCTGGGGTAATTACCCCTGAGTGCTTTCGTTTTTAAACGCATGCACTGATGTCTGGTGTTTTCTCTGAGTACCTCACTGCAAATGCCCTTTGACCAGGACCCTGTTTTAATTTGAAACCATTACCCCTTGTCCTGTCGCCACAGACCCTGATAAAGAGCCTGTCCCCTTTATCCCTCTCATAACCCTCCTTTAGATACTCAAAGGCTGCTCTCGGGTTTCCCCAGAGCCTTCTGTCTCCGTGCTGAACAGCCCCAGCTCTCAGCCTGTCCTCATAGGAGAGGTGTTCCATCCCTTGGATCATTTTTGTGGCCCTCCTCTGAATGTGCTCCAACAGGTCTACGTCTCTCCTGTACTGAGGACTCCACATGTGGACGCAGTACTCCAGGTGAGGTCCCACCAGCATAGAGTAGAGGGGCAGGATCACCTCCCTCGCCCTGCTGGCCACGCTTCTTTTGATGCAGCCCAGGATCCAGTTGGCTTTCTGGGCTGTGAGGACACATTGCTGGCTCATGTCCAGCTGCCATCCACCAGTAGTTCCAGTTCCCTTCTGGCAGGGCTGTGCTCCATCCTTATATCCCTCAGCTTGTACTGATAAGCAAGCCTCAACCCAGGTGCAAGACTTCGCACTTGGCTTTGTTGAACCTCATGAGGTTCTCCTGGGCCCACTGCTCATCTACATCTCTCTGGATGGCATTCACTAACAGTAAGCTGGGCTCAAGTCTACTCACTTGTTGGCCATGCCGCCTTCAGATTCTTGTCAGCACTCAACCCAACACAAAGCAGCACTGAGCTGTGTGTATTACAGCACTCTCTTCCATTGGTGTGCTTGTGCCAACCAACCTGCACCCACCTCAGGTGTAAATACAGGTGGTGCCAGGGCTGCTGACGGTGGTTTTCACCTGCAGGGGGCAATCCCATTCTGCACACCCACCTTCATTCATGCCCTCCAAGTCAATGCCTGGGACAAGGAGAGAGGGGGACAAACCCCACCATCCCTCACTTGCAGTGTGCCTGCCCTCTCCCTTCAGTAACCTGGCTGTGTAGTCAGGCCCTTTGCCAGGCAAGAGTGGAATATAGCAGATTATTTGAAGATGTTTTACCTGTAGACCTGAACTATACCATTAAATGTTCCTCAAGATGTTGCTGTTCACAGTCTTGGGACATGCAGCGGGCTCCCAGCTGGGTGGTGTTTGGACTGTGCATGTTCTAGCCCTTTCCCCTTCCTAAGAGGCCTGGGATCAGGCTGGGTTGCCAATGGCAGCTGGCTCTGCAAGAAATGACACATCTGGGGCTTCTCCAGGGATGAGAAATGGTTTGCATTTGGCCAGGTGGGAGAATGATGTGGGCTGGCGGGTTCAGTAGGTGAGGGACCGACACGGTGTTTGCAAAGGGCTTTGACTACAGATGCTGGCTGTTGCTGACTCATAGAGAGGAAAAAAAAAAAGAAAGATTTCATTCTTAGGATCAGCCCTGCAGCAGCGCAGGGAGAGAGAAGCAAATGCAGCTTCGTAGCGCTGGTGGGAGCGGCTGCTTCTCAAATGCCGGAGAGGTGAAATGGTGAACCAGCAGGTGCTGCCGAGTGGGTGTATGGGAGGACATCAGGGTGAGTGCTTGTCCTTTAGGAGTTACATAGGAGCATGGCTCAGTGTTGCTGCATCTGCATTCAGAGCACCGGCGTTGCTCATGCTCACTGCCGGCATTGTCACCAGGAGCAACAGCACCGGGTCTGTGCTGCGCAGCTGCCATTGCTCAGCACAGTTTGCAGCACCGCGCACTGTTGGCCTCTCTCCAAGGAAGGGGACGGACGGCCCTGTGCCCAGCACTGATCTGCGGGTACCAGGATGGGCACGCAGAGGCAGCTGCTGGGGAGGGTAAGAGGGCGCTCTGAGCCCTACACAAAGGATGGGGCTCTGGCGTGTGGGGATGGGCTGAGAGAAGTGGACTGGACCAGGCTGCAGGAGGTGGAGGAAAGGGAGAGGGAATGATGCTGTTGGAGCAGGAGCCGGAGCAGCCTCTCCTCTCAGGCTCCAGCAGGAACACTTCCAAGAGGTGGCTGAGTCAGTAATAGCTGTGTCTGAGCCCCGCAAAGCCTTCAGAGTGCAAAGGCCATATCTGTGGTGTGCTGAGCTGAGCCCAGCAAAGCAGCAGGCAGAGCCCAAGCACCCGTGTGAGACCAGAGCAGAGAGTGCTGCTCAGAGAGCAGGAGTGCAGCTGCTGTGTGATGGCTGTGCTGCTCTCAAAGGAGGTGGGAGAGATGGAGGAGTGTGGGTTTGTTGTCAGTAAGCATCTGGGGAAAGGTGTGCTGCCTTCATGTTATCCCATCAATAGGCCTTTCTGCTGGTTGGAACTGTCCTTACTGTGAAAGGATTTCCTCACTCCCACAGAGCCAAGGCTGCAGGGAAGACCTGATACCATCTGCCTTCATTCTATCACTCCAAAGAGACCCATTTCCAGCCACTCTCACTGCCCCTGCAGAGCCTGTGTTCTGCGGTCCCTCCAGGCCCCATCGGGACGCAGTAGAGCTGTGTGGCGCTGCCAGGCTCCTCCCAGGAGCTGCTGGAGGAAGCACAGGATGAGCGCCATCATCCAGGTGCCTGCGCTGTATTGGTGCAGCCCTGGAGGCATCTGCTGTTTGTTTCAGATGCGGCTCCTCCCAGGGCTGTTCCGGTTCCTGCGAGGAGGGAATGGTGCGTTCTTGTGCTATTGATTTATGAGCTCAATTCCCTCTCACTGTGCTCATTTTCTTCCTCAAAGCACATTCTGCAACCCCACGCGTGATGACTGAAAGCAGTTGCTGGAGCAGCTTTCCACAGAAGCCTTGCCGTGGCCTTCAGTATGCATGCAATGCAATGTCACGTGGAGAAGAGGGCTTTTCCCCGACAGCGTCCCTTAGATCACACCAAAAGCCGTGGCATGTTTAGCTCAGCCTGCATGCAGCACCCACATCTCTGCTCCTGGCTGCCGTGCTGGGCTGCATCCCTGGGGAAGGCAGGGACGCTGCTCCCTATGTCCATTCCCACACCTGTTAGAATGCTTCTTGTCTTTGTAACCACGACAAATTGTACAACATGCCCCACAGAGGATCTTTATTTCCACGTGTAATCTCAGAAACACTGTGAATGCTTCGTTGGCTTGCTCTTCCTGTTCTCCTGTTGAGCTGCATCAAGTTTTCCATGTCTCTCTTATTACATCGGATCTTGTGATTCGTGTTATCCCCTCTTTCAACCAGGCTAAATTTGTCCAAGGTGGCCTGAGGCAAAGGAGCCAATGCCCCGCACAGCCGCTCCTCCCACACTCTGTGATTTTGCTTTCTGTTTCTGCATTTGTTACCTTTGCTTTCCAGTGCTTAGCGAGGAACGCGGTGGGAATTTTCCCCAGTCCCTAAGCCCTGCCACACTCATCCTCACAGCATCCTCACCAAAACCCATCACCCATCCCTGACTCCTGCCAGACTTTGCAGCATTACAGAGGCTGCAAGCCCCCCACTTCTTGCCCGGTGCCCCTGGCCCAGGGCTGACAGCCTGGCAATGGCATCGTGGTGCGACAGTGTTCCTCTCTCCAGTTCTCATTTACAGCTCAGAGGACTACAGGCATACTCCATTTTCTCTCTCTTTCTCTCTCTCCTCTATCTGCCACTTGCTCCCTTCAGTCCACAGAATGGAAAAGTGATGCAAAATGTTTCCAGAAATGCCCCGGTGGGCCTGGATTCTGTTGGTTTTGAAGGAACGGAGCAATGCTCACAATTAGCTGGAGCTGGACCATGCCTGTGGCTCTCCAGCCCCAGCACAAAGCACAGGCAATCAGGTACAAAGAGGTGCTGGAAGTACACAGGTGTCAGCCCAATGCATTGGCATCGAGCGCTATTACTGCTATTTGTTGAGTAAGTTATAACTAGAGGAACGGTGAGCAAGCAAGCCATTGAGGTGTTTGGTCATGGTTGTGCCTGAGTTTGATGTTGGGATTGGTGTAAATGTACCTTTGAGACGTTAAACCCAGAGACCTGGGGAGTTTTGACAGGTGAGTGCTGGAGAGCTGACGGCTCCCTGCTCAGATGCACTGCGTGTGTGCCTGCGGCCTGCTGGCATCCTGAGCCTGAGCACCCCCTGCCTGCACACCACCAGCATTCTTCCTGCATTCCCCTCAGAGACAAAGGGCAGAGCGACTAATGCTGTTCTAAGAAATGAGGTACTATCCCACAGTGGTCTCCATCGGGATGAGAAAAAGCACAGAGGCGCAGCTCTGGTTGTTAGTGACAGAGGCTGCCTGGCTAGCAGAAGCCACTCTGCTGAGGCCAAGGGCACCTTTCCTAAGTGCATGACATGAAAAGATGGTGCAAGGTCTGGCACAGTTAGTAGCTCATCAAAGGGGAGTTGCGTTCAACTGCAACGCCAATTAGCGGTGGTGTTGATACAGCAACCTGCTCCCTGCTTTATTCTGTTAAGGCAAGCAGTGGCATGTGCTTGAGAAAAGCTGTGTGTGGGGGCTCACCTCAGTACATC
The DNA here is from genome assembly GCF_016699485.2 of Gallus gallus. Taxonomy (NCBI): domain Eukaryota; kingdom Metazoa; phylum Chordata; class Aves; order Galliformes; family Phasianidae; genus Gallus; species Gallus gallus. Next base: position 80,168,484 of record NC_052532.1, read on the forward strand.
TCACTGCTGGAATATTTTGTCATTCAGTGTTATTGATAAAAGGAAGCACCATCAAAAGCTCAGGTGCAGATCACTGTTGGCCTGCACCAGGAATACAAATGAGAATACCAACAGTGGTCTCTCACCCAAGCTTCTCTAATAATTAGAAGAGAAAAAATAGCTAATGAGGTCCAGTGGTATTTGGGTGCAGGGGTTGGACTGGGACTGTCACACTGTTGTTTGGTTCCAGGACAGCGTAGCTGGTGGGCAGCTGAAGGGACAGGTAATGAATTTTGCATTCTGGATGCCTTGGAAAAAGTAAATGTAATGTGCTTCTGTTTCCCTATGCTCTGAGCTCAGATCACTGAGGGGAAGGGAAACTCACCGTGCTCGTATCTCTAGGTGGCTGTGCCATCCTTGTCTGATCCATCAGCAGGGCTCACCGCTGGCTCCTGTGGGCTTTCTTCGTGCAGAGGTTTACACACTTCCTGTGCAACAACTGGGGCAGAGTGAGATCTGTCAGCTGCAGCCTGTCTATCAACTGTCCTGCCCACAGCAGTGCTGGCTGTCTCAGCAGGAGGAGCTCCCCTGATCTTGCTGGCAGACATCTCCTGGTGTAGTGCTGGATCAGCCAATAACTCTTCCACGCTCCCATGGATGATCTGATGAGCAGCGTAGATGTGTTTTCTTTGGGACTGCCTCACTGCACAGGAAAAGAGGTAAGTAAGGCTTTTCCTTGGGAATATGCAGCACGGGGTTCTCTGCGGGGGAGGCAGGAGGGGCAGCTCGTAGCCTTTCTGGAGCTCTGGAAAAGCCAATCTCAGGACAAACACCACACCCCAGTAACTTTGGTGAAAGCGTTCTACTGCCACCTAATAGCAGCACCCAACTCTGCATTTCACTTGGAAGATCAGCTCCCCCCGCCAGTGGAAAGCACAGCCCGTGTCATCCTTTCCTGCTTAGGGCACAACTGCACGTGTTAGCGGGCTTTAAATGAGCTTCTCCTTCAGTGACTGTTAATTGCAGCAGGTTTCTAGAAGAGCAGAGCTGAAACCTGTTCTTTATGTTATGATTATGCCTGCACTGAGAAAAACGTTCAAAAAAAGACTTGGAGACAGTACAGATTCATTAAGCCACCCATCCTATCATCCCCCTTTTGCTCCTGTAGAATTGTTCTTTACCGAGTTACGTGGTTTTCAAGCAATCTCATTTGTACATATTTCCAGCCCACCTCTTGGGAAGCAATTACCCAAGCTAAATCACTGACCCTCCAATTCATCTCTCTTTGCTATTCTTTGTTCTCTCTTTCTGTCTCTAGACTTAAGACACTGATAAACAACCACGGGGACTGAAATACTGTGTGCTTGTAGGAGGGCGAGGGGAATGTTCCAGCAGTGAGAGGGTGGTTGCCATCACATTGCTTCCCTGCAGAAGCCCAAGACTTCTTGTTTTGGTCTGTTGCCGTTCAGACAGCCCTCATTGCTCAGCATTACTAACCCAACCTGTTTGCGTTTATCCATATTCCAGATCCATTTTGCTGACAGCGAATACAATGGATCTAGCCTGGGTTTGGTAAGCAAACCCTCACCAGGCAGCTCTCAATTCCCAGGAGAGCCTCCTCTGTCCAAGCCACTTTGGCTTCAGTTGCATGTGCATGAACTGCAATACTGCAGTTCATTATTGCAACATATCGGGAATACTCTCCTGGTGTCGCTGCAGTCCCTTCCTCCATCTACAAGAAGGAGGGTTCAAAACTGCTGGCTGATTTTTCTCCTTTTAAAAGAGTTTGTTCACATGAGCACACTGACCTTTGGTGAGGGAGGGTTCAGAAGTGATGTGCAGAGGTGTCCCAGGATGAGCCAGCTCTGGGTAATTCCTGCTTTTATGCATAGGAATGGGAGAGAAAGGGGGCAAGGAGAGGAGAAGAGTCTACTTAATGACAAAGTAGAGATGCTTAAGGGAAAGCTGAAGTGTAGACATAGTCTGAACTCTGAAGCCCTCAGATCTTTGTTATACAAATAGACTCGCTCCTCTGGCAGGCCACACAACTGTGCTCTCAGATCACTCCCTGATAGTTGCAAGGAATGTGTGTGCTCAGGAACATGCTGGGTCAATAAAACAGTTTCATAATGAATAAGCTGGCTCACAATAGGAAAAGCTTTAGAAGCTTCCACAGAAATGCAATATAACGATGTGCTCATGAGATCTAACGTTGCTCTTTGATAATATTTCCTTTGGATTCACGAGGAATAGTTACTGACTCTGCTTCCCTGAAGGTCTCACTGTGAAAGAGGTCTACGGCAGAGCCTGATCATTAAAGCACACATTTGGTATTGAATCTCTTGTGAAGGCTTCTGTCACAAGAATACCGTGCCAAACTTCACCTGACTACATTTGAAGGAGCTCTCGTACTTTATTACCTGTTGCTCTAGCTCTTCTTCCAGCCTCCATTTTTGCTGGGTCTAGCTCTCCCTTCCAGGCAGTTCAACTGTATCTGAGACAGTGGGTCCTTTGATGGTTTGTTTTTTTTTTTTTTATTTCTGCTTCTTGGGAGCACTTCTGAGATGCTTCATCCATTAGCTACTGTTGCATTTAAGCATAGTCTGTATTTTCTTTATGGATGGTACCTTGGTGCATTCAGAATCCTAAGCCATGTCCAGGTCTTCTCTTCGTGTTCTCCTTTCTGACACAGGCTAATCTGTGTGTACTATTGCCTATGCTGCAGGCTTCATTGACTACAATTACATCATCCCGCTTTGGAAGGAGTGTGGAAGCAAGGCTAAGGAGAAGGGAGCCGATTTAAGCTTACACAGAACTGTCAGCTGCTGAACAGATGCTGTTGCTGTGACAAATACACGAACCAGGAATAAAGAGGTTTTCACAATTCCTAGATCGTAAAGCATATTTGGAAGGTTTGTGTTTTCATTTAAAAAAAAAATAGAATAAAGTAAGCACCTTCGTTTTCAAGGCAGAGAATTATAATGAGGCAAGGACCACTTCAGACTCAGCAGTGATGCAAGCGCTCTTTGTAAGTTATATCCTCTTTATATGGATGACTGGTTTAGTCACGACCTTCTGAGCAAGCTAGTCAGTGGAAAACTCTGAGTTAAAAACAGCCATTTATTCATGACCATCAAGGTAATGCATGGGTTTCCGGTGTCCTCCCCTCTGTATTTTGAGATATATCCTTCCATTTTGACTAAACAGAAGTATCTTTCCACACAGTAAGATTACCTCCTTAAAGCATGGTGCCACTACAGTCAACCTAAAAACCTTACTTGTGGTTTTAGTTTTTAACCAGTTGGGAATAAAAGCCATCGGAAAGGATATAATATTCCCTTCACATGTTTAAGTAATCTGCCTGTTAAAAGACTCCTACAGACTTTACAAATTGCCACATAACAGACAACCCACAACCATGCTGCCTAAAGACTTTTTTTTTCTGTTTGTTTCTGGATGTACAACGTTATTTCTTTTTTCCACTTATACAGTTCTATGTTGCAGTTGCACCAAATTGCATCAGGTCTAATTCAGGCCATCGAGACCATGAGAAATTGGTGAAAAGGGACCAGAGGGCTCAACTTTCTACCTGCACAGTGCAGAAGAGGCATCTCAGAGAACTGATTCATCTCCTGTCGCTGCAGTTTTTTCTTTTGGTGAGCAAGAGTGAAGATGGTGAAGCAGTTCAAAAACAGCAACGAAAAAACTTGGCTCCTCACCTTTTTCTCTGATAGACATTTTCTCAATCTCAGGTATCAGGAAAGCATAAACCAGCTCTGCTACAATCTCTTCTGACTGTAGGTGAGTTCGACTGCACAACAGATGCAGAGAGTAATATTAGTATTTCATTTTTCTTCCCAGATTACCTCTGCAAGCACACAATTTCCTTGTAAATATTATCACTGTTTTCAAGTGAGTCATGGCAGTAATCATCAACTCAGTGTATTTATCCGAAAAAATGGATGCACTGCTGTGACAGTGTGACTACTGCCCTCTGCACTGCCAATGTCTTCAACACTGCATTGAAAAAGCAGCATTTCTGGGGAGAAGATCACCCTAGACTCCTCATCCTCTGAGGTATTTAGGAGCCCAGCCCTGACTGATGACAAACTGAGTTAGACCCACACACATAGCTCCAAGGATTTGAGTCTTTCACAGTTTAGTTTTTGGCCCTTTGCTGAGTTTGCTGAATTCTTCCCTTTTGTGACTTTGCACCGGTCCCCATGCTCTTTACCATGCCAGTGTTCAGTGGGTTCCCAACTGGCCTGAGGGCTGCATGCATTATCTACGCTCCATTCTCCCCAAGGGTTTTGACATTCTGGTCGTATTCATCTAGTTACAAAATAGACGGCTGCTGTACCATAGGGGAATCACTGTGCCATTGGGATTTTTATGGCTCAGATCCAAAGAAAGGGCATAGAAACTGAATTAGAGGTTTGGCAGGTCCCGAAAAGTATTCATTCTTGATGCCCCAGCCAAACACAAGACCATGGTGTTCTCAACAAGTTACTCTACCCAGAGCACTATCAATATGACCGAGCCCATGGAAACTGGCACTTTCTTAAAGAACAGCCACCTCAGAAGGAGAGATTTCTGTACAGCTGTATCTTTAGCATCTCTTTCAAACTGATTTTCTGTAATACTGTAAATAAGTGAAAAGACCAGCGTGAATGGGCATCGCTTTAGGCAGTTCCCAGATTCACTTAAAGTTCAGTCACAGCATCACATTGGCATGGAAAAGTCTAAAAAGGGTGATTCACAGATCCCACAAGTGATTTCCAAAGGGAATCTGGCACATGCTGCATAAAGATAAAGCTCTGGTGAATTTATACGCATGTACCAGACAGTAACAGCGTGGTTCCCATACAGCAGTCACACTAATGAGGTGGTCGTGAATAGTCCTGCTTTATCCTTCCTTTCTCTTAGACTGTATCCCCAGATGCAGGTAGCTAGGCAGGTTCTAAAATGCTGTAAATGATCTCCAACGTGCTTTTTAAGAACGTACCTTTTTTCCAGTTCATAAGCGATGTCATTGATTTCTACAGCCATTCTCTGAACTTCTTCCCTTGCTTGCTCTTCAGCTGTGTTCTCCATGCTACTCAAGATAATGTCTTCCAGGTAGGAATCAACAGTGCTCTGGTGCACTTTCACCACCTGGAACAGAATACCAAGGTGTTGCTCTTACTGCCCGTTGACTTGCTGAGAGAATGGAACCAGATTTCCAGAGAAACAAAATCAGTGGATTTTCACCAGTTGCTCTCAATTTCAGGCAGGCCAGCCTGAGGTTTGGCTTCAGAGGCTCTTTCTGGGAAGAATAACTTGAGTAAAAAATTCTTCTCTAATAACTCTATCTGAGAACAAACAGATAGAAACAAGTGCAGGAAAGAACCAGCAATAGATGCAAAACTTATCACCAGATACACTTCTGCAACAAGTTTACTATGAATCCAACAGCAGTTGCCTCTTCAGTTCTCATGGGCTCCTGAACAGCTGCCAGATAACAAATGCCAGTGCTGGCTTCAGTAAATTAATCAGCTTTCATTCAAGCCAATCCTGGAGGAGAAGCTTCCATGAAGCCAGACAAAGATACATGAATAACAACGTAAAATTATTGGCTTCCTTACAATGGATGTAGAGCAAAGATTCTGGAAATGGGGCTTTTCCCTCTGCTAGTCTGAGGGGCCTAAACCAATTGCATTTTGACCTTCCTTACTTGCCACTTAGAGAACCAGAAAAGAGAAAAAGCTAAAATTAAAAGAAAAATAATCCTAATTTCAGACTCTCCTGGTATTAATTTCCTCCCATCAAGTTTGAAAATTATTGGTTGAGACAATTAGGCTCCCACTCATTGGTTTCAACTGCTTCATGCAGTCAGGAGCTGGGGAGTAGGAACAGGATGTTCCTACTAGTTATGGAATAGGATAATCTCAGGACTAATTTCTGGACTTCACAGTTATGTTATTATTACTGTTTCAAAACAATCTTATGGTACCCCTTGTTATTACAATCCACTTCTGGGGACAAAATTGTTCCAAAATCTTGCTTAAAGGCATCCTTCCTGAGAGAGCCCATAGCAGTTCTGCTGGACAGACCAAGTTCTGACAAAACATTAATCCTAAAGATGATGTAGGTTCATCTATTCTCTAGAAGTGTTCGTGGAACTTTGGAAGCTTACATCTATTCAAGACATGTAACTGAGTGCTTGACAGATCTGTCTGTAGGGGCACTCAGATCATCCTTAACTGACTGCAGATGACTCTTCTAGGATGCAATCACCTTCTCTTCACTAAGCTTTCCCCCTAGCCACCACCTTGGGGAAATCTGACGCAGTTCCCTTCCAACTAGACCTTCCCACAAGCTGCCCACAGTTCCACTAGTCTCCTTCCTCCTTTAGGCACTGGAATGGGTTACTCAGAGAGGTGGTGGAGTCACTGACCCTGGAGGTGTTCAAGGAGCATTTGGACGTTGTGTTGAGGGACATGGTTTAGTGAGAACTATTGGTGATGGGTGGATGGTTGGACTGGGTGATCCTGTGGGTCTTTTCCAACCTTGGTGATTCTATGATTCTCTGATTCTCTTGCCTGTCTGAAAATCTCATCTTCCTCCTGCCGCTGCCTCTCTTCCACCTGTCGGCGCCCACTCTCCTCTGCTTCCCGCATCCGCCTGATCCTCTCAGCCAGCATGACAAAAGCGTGGATCCTCCGCTCTTCTTGCAGCCTCAGCAGTTCTTTGGACAGGAAATCAAATATATTTGCCAGTGCCCTTCCTTCTTCCCGGGCCAAGTGGCTTTCCATTGACGACAGCTTTAAAAAAAAATGCAAAGAATTGTGTTACAAGCCTCAGGAATGTCCCTCTGAGTCTCAGGACTACCACAGGCATGTGAAACAGCTCTACAGCATCCCCTCGCATTGACCGTGGGGAGTTCTGCATTCTTGTTTCACATGCACAGACCCTGATTCCACATAATGTAATGTTCCTGTATACTGGCCCTGATGGTACGAAGAGGCAAAAAGATGGTGAAAATAGCCACTGTGGGGATGGTCCTGGTCCTGTTACACTATGACAAGCGGCCTCTTTGCTTGGGTGAGTGGGAGGAAATAAAACACTAGAGGCACTGTATTCCAGCTATTCTGAACTGTTTTCTTTTGTCTGTGAGTATAATCTGAACAGTCACTGGGGCCTTCTCTCTGCTACTGGGAAACTGCTCCAGTTCCCAGTTTGAGAAAAGGGAGATAAAAAAAGTGGCAATGAAATAGTCACTTTGCATACCCTTCATCTTTCTGCGCTAAGCTCAGCTAGAAAAAAATAGGATCAAAAGATGCAAATACAGGTTTTAACATCTGGAAAGTAAAGCCTCAATTCCTACAGATGGGAGCTTGAGTCAAAGTTTAGGAAGTTGTACAATTTTGAGTACAGCCACGTTTCTATGCTATTTTGAGGACTCGTTATGTCTGTTGGAGTTCAAAGCTGTCTCAGATAAATGGTTCCTTTTTGGTTGGGCATTCATGATGCAGTCAAAGTGCAGGAATCAAGAGGTTTAGATATTGAGTTATTCCCTAAAACTGTACAAGTTAAGTACTAGATGCTACCAAATTCAAATCAGCAGTGATTATACTCAGTTTGTAGAAGTGCTCACGAAAACTCAAAACTCCTGGCAATGGAAAATCAGAAAGTCTGCCACAGAGCTGAAACCAGAGTTCAGGTGTTTGGCACTACAGTGCCATTCATGACTTGTTTTATGGGCCTGGTAATGTGTGACTGCATTTCAGAAAGTGACAAGATATATGGTAAGTGCATTATCTCCAGCAATGAAGCCACAGTCTTAGGCAGGAAAGGATGTCTGGAGCTGACTGGCATGCTGTGTCTCTGTTGGAATAAACAGGCAGTAACAGAGAAGACTTGAATGTAAAACTCAAAGTGTACTGCAGGTGAAAGATGCCAGACAAGTAGAGATAAATTGTCTTTCTTATACTGCTATGCCGTTTGCTCATACAGTTTTTAAAAGAGAGTGGGATTGTCAGTGCTGCATGCACCTAGAAGTGAAAATGCTCAGCTCATAGGTGCTAAGGATGGAGGACAGCAATGCCATAACTGCACCATCCCACAGGGATGAATACCAAGGAGCTGACAGGCTTCTTTCTGTTTATTGCCCAAGGTACTGTGTTTAAAACCTATATGAAATGGAGGAGAGCAACACAGAAACAAACCTGTCTTAGGATTTTGCTATACCTCAGGTTTGAAATTTTCATCTTTGACAACTTTATCTCGAATTTCAGCATTTCTTCTAGAGAAAACATTTCTTGAAAAAATGCCTCTTTCTATACCAGAGAAGTTAAAAACCTGCAAAAAAACTGTGACCAGCTAGAACGAAAGGATTGTGAATCATCAGTGACTTTCCAAAATAGGCATACACTTACAAAACTATTGCACATGCATTCCAGAGTTTTAAAGTTCTAAATATTTAAAGACTTGAGCCTTGGACTGTGTGCCTTCAGAGACTTAGTTAAAAGAGGGGAAACAAAAAAAGAAGAAAAAAGGCAAGTGCAGAGGAGGTAGGTACCAGCAGAGGGGGATAGTGGCTCTCCCAGAAGGAAATGTTGAGATCAGAGGTCAGCGTCTTTACCATTCGCTCTCTCTCTTCTGAACGTCATTGTAGCTGAACAGCTTTCTCCTTCATTCTTACCCGGGCTTCCAGAGAAGGAGCAAAAAGCTTTCATTTTTTCTTAATTTCTCAGTAGATTAATCCTGCATTCTATGATTTATACTCGGGCTCCCTGTGTATTATGGAGCATTGAAAAGTGATAAACAGCAAAACACAGTCACCTAATTCATTTTTCTTATTGGGATCTGAGGGGAAATTTTATTGCTGCCCATCTAGCAAGATGCAGTATCTTGACTTCATCTCTACCAGGCCAGTGGCTAGTGGATGCCATTAGCATAATGTGCAACCTGTAGTATTGTCTCACAGTTGGTCAGTAAAATACCAGGAGAGTGGTAAAAACTACACAGACTCCTGCAGAACTGTGGGAGAGACTTCAGTATCTGAGATGGTCAGAATTTCTTCATGATCTCTTCCAGTCTAAGACTGTCATTTGATTAACTTTTCTCCAGAAGGCCATGGCCTTGCAAGGAAACAAGATGAGAATTTGTATCCCCAGCACTCCCTCACTTCTTGGTAAAGGATGGGGCCTAGAATTTCTCTCTTCTCTGGAACAGTGGGAAGGACAGCAATATGACATTGCTGCTAAATTCCTAGAAGCCTCAATCCCTCCAAGATTTACAAAATAAATCCACTGATTCTTTGTGCCTGAAGAGGAGTCTGAGGAAGTGCCAAGCTAGAAATGGAACTGGCAAATGACACAGTAAAAACATGCATTCAATAAAAAGCATCTGACAGGTACAAGTGACTAGCAGACACTGTGATTCCGGGTCACAGCACCAGTCAAACAGACTGAAATGTGGGTAAACTGAGGTTTGTCTGAAGGCATAGTTTGTTCAGAGCCACAGGCTTATAAATAAGCAAGTAATAGCCTGGGTTGCAGCTGTGGTCAGGGTGCCTCAGTCTGCTCTTGATACTGTGCAGGCTCTGGGGAATCTCAAAAACATTTTAGCCCCACAGATTTGAGTTATTTGGGGTACTTTCTGTGCTGTGGATAATAGAAAATGAATAAGTGAGAGTGCTGATGCTGCTGCAAGCGCAATGCCCTGCTAGAGGAGTGTGGTGAGTCAACCCCTCCATCTTTATGGGCATACCGTGTGCATTTTCAAGTCATGCTGATGCCGTAAGACCCGGGTCGTTTTCTTCTGTTCCTTCAGAAGCAGCTCTCCATTCTCCTGAAGTGCATGAGTGGTGCGCAGCTCTCGGATCAGTTCCAGCCTCTTCTCCTTCTCTTCAAACATCTTTTAAATGAAGGTAGGCAAACAAGCATATTAAACAGAGAATATATTCAACATGTTCTGCCAGTAGAGCACACACTTTTTCTCCATGAATAGGACAGAATAGTTTAGTTGGAATGGACCTACAAAGATCAGTGAGTCCAAGTGCCTGACCACTTCAAGGCTAACCAAAGTTAAAGCATATTACTGAGGGCATTTATCCAAGTGTCTTAAACACTGACGGGCATGGGTCATCAGCTCTCTTTCTAAGAAGTCTGTTCTAGTGTTTGTCCACCCTCAAGGTACAGAAATTTTTGCAGATATCCAGTATGAACGTCCCTTGGCACAGCTTTGTGCCGTTCTCATGTGTTCATATGCCTGGGATCTTGGCATAAGCAAGGCAAAATGTGCTCATAGTCCAGATCCAGTCTAGAATTTGCCATTTGAGTAATTCTGTTGTGAACCGTCTGATTAAACATCCAAATGCACAGCAGGGAGACACAAATGGGTAGAAACCTAAATGTTCCTGTAAAAAATAGGGGATGGGAGAGCAAAGACTTGAAGGACTTCAGAGGACATACGGAAGGATATGCTGCATAATCCTCTATACCCTATATTAATTCTGAGGAAGAAAGATTGTAATGATTGTAATGCAAACACCTCCAATCATTCCCACCATCATTCTGAAGAGAGACATAAACCAAGAGACACAAAATACCTTGTTCTGAATAGCCCTGCCTCGGAGCAATTTCTGCAAACAGATCACTGCGAGTTCTCTTTCCTCTTCCTCCTGATAAAACAAAACAAATATCCACACAATAACTGACAATTTATTTGGAGGCTGAGATTTCTATGGAGTATCCACCTAACTACCAAAAAGTCAAATTAATATCCAATTTCTCAATTGTTTGTGAATACTTTTCTTCTAATGAAAGGAATATGAGTCAGAATAATACATACTTCCATGTTTGATAAGAGGTGGGGAAGCAAGACAATATAATGACGTTCTATCTGAGATTTTAGAGGGTCTCTAGAGTGAAGTACCTAGTTGTAAGATGTTGATGAAGAAAATGACTGTACATGTTAAAAGTACTACTTATCGCTTGACTGAGTTGGCAAAATGACCACGAGCAACACAAATTTACAGGTGAAGACACTGAGAGGATAGAAGAATTATGTAAGGAGCTGCAAGAGAGCTGTTAGCGATAAATAAAGGGATTAAAAAGCAACATATCCATTTTTTTGTCTTATATTTCTTCCAGTGGTGACCTTTATCAGAGTAACTTGGTAAATTAAGACTCAGAAAGTGATAGTTTGGAAGTAAAATAAATTACCCTATAGTGCAAGATATTTCTTTGAGAAGTTTACTGGTCTAGCACTGTATGACTGATACCAACTTGGAAAAATGATGATGTGTAATGAGAAAGAGAACATGTCCGCAGGAGAAAAAAAAAGGCTTATTTTAAATAGAAGAACTAGCAGCATTTTTTCTTGCTGAGGGATCTTGCTGAACTGACAGCAACAGGAGAATAAAGCTCATCAGGTACCTGGGAAAGATAAAAAGAAAACTAAAGATTGAAAGAAGGAAGATCTGTTTTAAATGAATAACCTATAAGGTTTGAATGGAAAAATGGCATTTTAGAAGTGCTGGGAAGAGTGTGGGATGAAAGAAGTGGTGTGGGCTTGAAACTTAATATATGTTTTTTCCCTAGGTGCTGCAGATGAAGTATTCCAAGAGCAAAAGGAAGCATTCCTGCCTTTCCATACCACCAGCCAAGAAGAGAAAAGAAAAACTAGCCAAAGGACTGACTTTTGATTTGGTGTGTTCTTTTCCTATGGAAAGAAAGGATGAATTTACAGTCTAGTTAGAAAGCTAAACTGCACCACATTACCTGGCTGCAGAGGTGAGGCCTACAAACCTTCCAGACAAGGAAATGGAGACAATTGAAATATATGCTATACAGGTAAGGCAAATTACCATAAGACTTAGTTTACATTTTTGTGGGATGTAATTTTCTGTACTTGGAGTTGTATTGTTCAGTGCTGCAAACAATGCTTTAGCAAGAGTAATCATCAACCTTTTCATCCACCAGCTACAATCCAGCAGGAAAGAGTGACCTTGCCTTCAGTGCTCCTTGCAGACAGCTGGTAGGAGAAAGCTTACGTGGATTCTGTAAGGTAGGTAGGTGATGTTGCAGGTGCTCTTCAGTGGCTGAAGTGAACTGATTCTACAGACCTCTTCACTGGAGATCTCAAATCGTATATGTGTTCATATACAAAGATATTTGAAAATCAACCAAATGTTGGTAGAATTAATGTAAGTGGAAGTGTACTGAAATGGAACTCTTCCAAAAGAAAATATAATCTGAAAATAGCTTCAAGAATGACTACGACTGAGGGATACATTTTTCTGATTTCTTTCCTTGTAGCTAAAAAAATCTCCTAAAGTCTTGTATCTAAACAGTGTAAATGTACAGCTCCAATACAATACCTAATACCTAGGTGCTAGTAAAACTGTAGAAAGCTCTCCCCAAGCAGATATTCTTGTTGCAGTCATCTTAAAATGGACTGTATAAAACATAGATCATCATACTGCATGAGGGAAGGTGGCATGGGTGGCTTAATGAGACTTTTTCTCTCTTGCTTTCATGGCTGTGTGACTCTCCAAAATTCACAAGTTTAAATGGTGATTATGTCTGATTTTTTTACTGCCTCAGGAAAATGGTGTTAATAAGCAGACAAAGCAATCCACTGGGGCAACCATCTCTTAAGTGCATTACTTCAAAAATGGAAAAGAAGTTGCAGCTCCCCTAAGAAGTTGTTGTTTTTTTTTTCCTATGGTACATCACAGCCCTCATTCTACAGAAGAGTGAAGGTGAACTGTCACCTAAACCAAGCATGTTCATCAAAGACTGAGTCCTGTGCAATGACAAGAGCTTCACTTCAGCAAATTAATGATGTGCATGCTCAGTGCTAAGTACCCAAAGTCTCACAGACTTCAATGGGACTAAACTTAACAGCTCCACTGGATTACGATAGTGTTGTCAGATCAGAAGGATGGAAGACGCTGAATAAACTCATGTTTGCAGAGGTGTATGACTGCTTTTTTGTTCCCAAAGAGCAAGGGAACAACACGTCTACTAATTTATTTCTTTATGAATGGAAGCTAATTAAAGGATTCAGCCAACAGATAAGGTAAAAGATTTCCAGTTCTTCAGTTATTAGAATCTTTGTAGAATAAATAAATAAGAGGGACTTAAGAAATACTGTTGTATTTCTAAGACAAATACACTACAACAAAAAAAGATAAAACTCACTTCTTTCCTTTTCTGGGCACTCCTTCAACAACCAGGTAGGGAATAATGGAGGATCAAAAGAAAATAAATGAATAGTGCTGAAATCATTCCACTTACAATTGATGGTCTTTCCAGAACTGGAGTGGGGGGACGAGGGACAGGCTTTTCTATTTTTTTAAGGAAGTGAAGAGGCTTCTTTGGCTCCTTGACTTTATTCTTCTTCTCCAACAGTGCCTGAAACAGTCATAGAGTTTACTCAGAACTAAGTCAGATAGAGCAAGATAGTAAGGCCTCTCCTGCAGATGCTGGATACTCCTGATCACACCGACTGCAAGAAGTTCTGCATTTTGCAGGCTTATGGCTCCCACTTTGCACAACACAGCAAGTGAAAAACTATGTAGTTTTATAGTATATGGGAATATAGCTGGTAGATGATGCTACTGGTTGGTCAGAAGATACCAATGGGAATTTCAAAGCAATTTGTAAGGAAGTGAGAGCTATTTTATGATGTTTACAAGTCAATCATCAGCAACTGTAGAGTGAGTCACCTGAAATTGGTGTGAACCCAATCTCTAAAATAAAACATTCTTGAAAGTAATTTTTTTCCATTTTAAAATTTAACACTGACTGATCTGCAAGCAGAAGCAGTTGTATGTGTTACTTCCTTGCCTTATGCAATGACAAAAATATTAATAATATTCCTATGATAGACGTAAAGTTCTTTCAAAGCATGGGTAAAAATATTACAATTTAATTACAGTTTATGTATTGAAAAGGAATGGTTATAAGTTTTTTGCCTTTATCTATAGGTATAATGACTGTTACTGCAGGTTGAAAGTGTTATGCAGCCACTAGTAAGTGACTTCATAAGGGTTCACTCCAAGAGTCACTTCTCTGTGCTCCCTCTTTGGGAAAATATCTCTGTATGATATGTTTCTGCACAGGGTGGTATTGAATGATCCAGGACCTCCGCTTTGCAAAGTATGCTTTGAAACTCTCCTCTGCCCAGCAGCACTCACAGCAACTGTGTAAGTAGATAAAAGGCAAAAGGAAATATAAACTTGCCTGAGAACTTCCTTCTACCAGGAAAATCTACCACTAAAAATGGACTTTACTCTGCTTGCAGCTGCTTGGTGGCAGATGCCAGAACTTGTAGGCCAAAGTAGACTGGAATTTGAAATTGCCACCAAGGCCTCAGCCACTTCAAGATATTTCCAAACTGTTTATACAGACAAAGTCCTGCCAGATGCCCCTTGCAAGCTACTTAGAGCAAGGTATTCAAATAATCTCTTCCAACGGCACTGCAACACCAGTCTACATACATTTAAACTTCCTTCAGAAATATAATCCTACTATTGCGTGGGTTGAATCTTTGGTCCTTATGACTGTAAGAGCAGACACATTTCAGCAAAGAGAAGTTGGCCTTCTCTTCTCTTCTCTTCTCTTCTCTTCTCTTCTCTTCTCTTCTCTTCTCTTCTCTTCTCTTCTCTTCTCTTCTCTTCTCTTCTCTTCTCTTCTCTTCTCTTCTCTTCTCTTCTCTTCTCTTCTCTTCTCTTCTCTTCTCTTCTCTTCTCTTCTCTTCTCTTCTCTTCTCTTCTCTTCTCTTCTCTTCTCTTCTCTTCTCTTCTCTTCTCTTCTCTTCTCTTCTCCTCTCCTCTCCTCTCCTCTCCTCTCCTCTCCTCTCCTCTCCTCTCCTCTCCTCTCCTCTCCTCTCCTCTCCTCTCCTCTCCTCTCCTCTCCTCTCCTCTCCTCTCCTCTCCTCTCCTCTCCTCTCCTCTCCTCTCCTCTCCTCTCCTCTCCTCTCCTCTCCTCTCCTCTCCTCTCCTCTCCTCTCCTCTCCTCTCCTCTCCTCTCCTCTCCTCTCCTCTCCTCTCCTCTCCTCTCCTCTCCTCTCCTCTCCTCTCTCTTCTTCTGTTTTTATTTATTTATTTATTTATTTTTAGAGAAGGCATGTTGCAAAGAGAGAGTCAAATATTAAAAAACAAAACAAAACAAACCCAAGGAATCAAAGAAGAGAAATCCCACACTGCACTTCTCTCTCCTGTAACAGAAAATAGATGGCACTTGCACAGAATTCAAGTTTTGAAACACCAGCGATCATTGTACAAAATTCTTCTTGCATACTGGAGCTGAACATTCAGGCCAGGGTAATTAATGGGTGCAGAAAAGTAGAGGGCCTTCTAGGTAGAGGGGGTAAAATGCTTTAATAGTGAAACTTCTGAAATGGACCGTGTTAATAATGCAAAAATCAAAGCCCGTAAACTGTATATAAGCCACATGAAATGGTTATAGCTCAAAAATGTTAAATTTTCTGAACCCTTTCTTGTATTTGATGACCTTAGAGCTTTCTCGCATGAAGAATACAGTAGTGCTTGCTACGATTTATAAGGTTCTGCATGACAGGGAAAAGCGTGAAAGAAAAAATCCCTTATAGTTGTGATGATTTTCAAAACAGTGGCTCCTATGTTTATTAATACAATGTTGCATTCATAAGAAGTTTTCTGATAAAACTTTTTTCTCTAAAAATACTTCTTATTAACCAGAATAACAAAACACAACCAGAGTTACAACTTTTAGAGCCGGAAAATCTACAAACGCTTCTGACAAGCAGGAATTCTTATAAATGTAGTTTTGAGAAATACTGCAGTTCCCAGAAGTGGCTGTAAGCTTTCATGTCAGCACAAGCTAGTGCTGCTTTGTTATCCTTACTAAGTCAAAAATGGTTACCATTTGCTTTCTCAAATCTGAGGTTTTAAGTTATTTTAAGACTTCAACATACAAAAAGTGGAAAGTGTGTTCTTGGCATTAACCTGTTCTGCTTAACGTAACAAGAGACCATTTTTCCATTCCAAATAGAGAGACCAGAAGGGAAGAATTGCTGTACAAATATTTTCTTAAGACTTAGAAAAACGTGCTAACGTTCTGAGCAACATATTTCAAAAGGTACTGCCTACCTCTCACATGCTAACATTTTTGAGGTAGGCTATGTTATTTCTTTCAAGTAGTAGGCTCAGAGTCATGGTAAAGTCTGACTGGATTGGGCAAAAAAGGATCAACTAAATCTTTCACCTCCTTTTCATTTTCCTAATGAATGCAGTGAACAGGAAATGGCACCTTTGCTTTTGGCCAAACACTTTGCTCTTTTGGCTGCCTTCCATTGGAAGCAGAACTCTTGACAGGATAGTGGCCTGAGAAACAGCTCTCCATTCAAGGAAACCATATGTTAGATTTCTACATTATCTATCTTCTCTTTAATCTTCTTCATTCACAGAACACCATGTCTTATTTTCATATACAGCAGAGTGTACAGTCGTGTCTCTTCCTTTCTTTTTGCCCATGAATGAGAAAGGTGAGATCACCAAGGCCAGACTGAATACTTACTTTGCAACGTAGCATGGCTTCTGCATCTTGGCTGTTCAAGTCTGATGTGATAGCTCTTAGAGACTGCCTGAGAATCAGCCAACTAACAATGTGCTGGAGAGATGAAATAACTGCTTTAACGGGTTTTCCTACTCTTTGAAGCTGGCACAGATTTTCTCCAGAGATATTCTTGGCCATTCTATTTCTCCACCTCCTTCCAGCAATGGGTTGAAGGAAAATAGCCATGATGAGAGTCACACTTGATGCTGAGGTGAGAGATTCTCTGTTCTGACGTCATCTGGATCCAGCACTTTGAAACTACCTGACACTTCATCTCTCCTGAGTCACCAGAGCATCGTGGTGAGCCTGCAGTCATGCACTGCTCTACACCGGGATTTATTCTAGTAGCTCCTCTGTTCCTTGGCGTATTCAGTTTCCTAGCTGCATTTATTTTCTGTGATCATTAGCTACATCAGTGCATTATCTCTTTCTTGAACTAAATTAATGCCTTTGATTGTCACTTAAGGTTGTATAATGGTTCACTTACATTCCCTTAAGCATAGCTGTCTGTGCTTGCTAAGAACTGGCTTTCCTTGTCCTTTTACAGACTTGGTTTAAGGTACAGAACATAGCTGTTACTGTAAATCCTGTTTCTGCCATGTTCTCTTGTTTTAGAGAATTATTCAAAGATCACTGAGGGCAAATAATACACTTGCAAAAGGTTTCAGGATTCTCCTCTAAAATCCTGCTTCTAAAATCATTCCTTTTTTGATTAGTTTCAATTCTGGAGGAAGCTGTTCTTCTGGACATATACCCTTTCTGTAGCTCCCTGGATAATCTCTTGTCCCTTTTTATGGCCTTTGACCTTAGGAAGATGCTCAGTATGGCAATCCAAGAGGAATTCAATGGGGAGAATTAGTCCAACTTTCCACTTCTTTGGCAGAGAAGCATGCCTTGCAGACTTTCTTTATTAAAAACAATTACTTCTAATGCCAAAGTCTAACATTCCTCCTCTTTTGCTGCCTCCTTCCAGAGATTAGCCAGAAAAACAAAACAAAACAAAACAAAAACAGAAGGAAGCTCATTCCAAAGCTAGATAATTACACACTCTGAATTTACTAGAGTACTTTTTTACTTCGTTTCCAGAATTATGGGAGAAAATTTCCAGACTGAGTGCTACGATAGCGCTAAAAAGAGGATTTTGAAGAGAAAACTGGTCTAGCTGCTTGGCTGTAGAAATCATACAAAGCAACACAGTCCTTTTGAGATGATCCTCAACTGTCTGGTTTTAAACCTCTTTCATGTTCTTTGTGCCAGAGGAGGATGTTGGCAGGCTTGAGATTGTTTAAACCAAGTGGTCTGACTGCTGTCCTCTCAAGTGTTAATTTCTGTTAATCAAGTACTCTGTCCCCCTTACTGCCCACTTCTCATAGCACCAGTAGCTTATGAGCTGGATTTGTCATAGAGGCCCCTGCTAAGCCAGAGAACATGCTACAGCTGCTAAAATTAGGAATCCAAAGGCTCTGATGGAA
Organism: Gallus gallus; assembly: GCF_016699485.2. Classification (NCBI taxonomy): domain Eukaryota; kingdom Metazoa; phylum Chordata; class Aves; order Galliformes; family Phasianidae; genus Gallus; species Gallus gallus. Next base: position 80,186,527 of record NC_052532.1, read on the forward strand.
GAACTAATCAGTGACATCACCACAGAGCTCAAGAGCTAACCAAGGCAAAAATACTTGCAATTCTGAAAATTAACTGCTATGATAAAATTGTTTCTTCTCTTGTTGCTCTGAGCAGAAATTCTGTTTAATGGTGGCTGAGTGTCTAGCAGTGTGTCACTACTTTCTGCTAGTCTGGACTGACTAGCTTTGTGTCTAGTTCTGTATTTCTAAAATTAGTAGTTAAATTTTGTGCAGTAGATTTATTACCTCTGCCTGCAAAGGAAATGTCTTGTGATTTTAAAAGAACATATATTTTGCCTTTTTATGGAGGGGAAATGAGTTTTTGTTGTGCTAGCCTCTCCGCTGGTATAAATCAATGCAGCCCAAGTGATGTACCACAGAAGAAAAGATGTGGTATTTTCTGCTTTTGTTCTGCATTCCATTCCTTTTTGGCTATCATTTCGTATTTGAAGAGACATTATTACGTTAGCAGCCTCTATTAGGGCATATTTCTCACCAGTGGCTACAGTTCAGACATTCCACTGTGGTCGTTCAAACCATGAGAAGTATTTTGAAAATAGAATACAATTGTTGTAATTAGGTTTCAGTCCTGAAAGCTCAGGCTAACATTCTGCTGCCCGGGAGAGCTACCACATGTGTCATGATCATGAGCAATATGGTCACTATCTTATGTGGAAAGCACCCAAGCTCAAGCCTCTTCAATAGTGTCATGTTCTCTTCTCTAAATCTGTAGTAAACCAATGTCCTTAGTTCCTGAACACTTTCTGTAGCACTCCAGACTTTCTTGAAGATTTCCTATCTGAGTAATAATGAGATACAATACTTAATCTTTTACAAGGTCCAGTGAAATTCAAACTTGAAGTAATGTGATTGTTTTCTCAGAACAATATTTCAATTTAAATACTATTCAATTGATTATTAATTAATTGCACTAAACCGAGAATGCTATACATACAATTTCCAAATTTGAAAATTTTTCACTAAAGAAAAATTTGTAAAGTAAAAATAAGTAAAATTTGCCAAGCTTGGTGTTTTTTAGAGATGCATCAGCCAGTAAGAATAAGACTGATTTTAAAGAAAGGTAACCCTCATAGGGAGCATACTTAAACGAGTACTTAATTTACTAATATTGTGATTGTAGATGCAAATAAGGTGTTTTTACCTCAGTGGTTAATTGCATATATGGACATCTCGTTTGCATGAACAGTTGTGATAAATTAAGACATACAAAGCACTATGATACGATACTGTTGTTTAGGAATAACAGTGAGATAAATCCACCATTCTGATCCAATTTTATGAGTGTGGCCATCTCAATCATGCTTTGGTGCACGTGCTTTTACAATATGTACTTAAAATGTACATTTTTAAAAATGTAAAGAACTTTCAGACTATGAATTCACATTTGGTTTACTATTATTATTATTTATTATTTATTATTATTAGTTTGACAGTGTAACCAGCAGGCTTGCCACGCGTGCAAGGGAGAAAAGAGAATGAGCAAACTGCAGGACACAATTTCTAACTGACATAGCACATCCCAGTCCAAATGCCAAACCTGTAGGAAAACAGAAGCAGCTATGCTTGTCTTCTACAAGGCCGAAGCAGAACCACAGATGGTCATGAGACAAAGTACTGACAGACCGAGTTCCAGAGCAGTGCTGGTCATGTCTACAACAGACTGAATGTCTCATACACTCTGTCCTTTAAGTTGTCTTAGACAAAATATGAATTTAGGGCAGCAAATAGGAAGATTGCTTACATGTTTGTCTTCCTAAAAGCATTTCTGAGCAGTTCAAACCTGAGAGGAACTGACATACTGCTGGATGCATCTCCATACCTGGTGAACCAGTGCCAGGTCCACTTCTAGCCTTGCTGATCTTTTAACATATCCAGTCTTAGTGATGTTCGTTTTAGGCTTTGGAGCTTTGATTTCAACTTGGGTGACAGAATCTGGGAGAGACGCTTCCAGTTCACATAGACCTAAGAGACACAAAGAGCAACTAAGTAACGGGGTGATGGAGAGCAAAATTTGAAGTTTGTTAACATTTTTAATAAATATATCATAGCAACTAAGTCTTCCAAAATACCTTACCTGCAAAGGTGTTAAGGTAGAAGTTTTTTACAACGTAGCGTTCAGAATGGTTATCTGGGAAATAACCAATCCTAGACAAAGGAGCATATGTTTGTGATGCAAAGTTAGTATACTCTTTGATGATATCTCGTCTCTCCAGCTTCCCCATCACATTCTTCCTCTTAGCTACCAGTTTCCTGAGCACTGAAAAGGATACACAAATGTAAGAACTTTCTTCATACAAATAGTTTTAAAAAGCCTCAGCTTCAGAAATTCACAAAGGCTCCTGCTGGGTAGTATAAAACATGGCCAGTTTGCTTAGAACACATGCTGGCCATGCATATCTATATTGTGGTTGCTACCTGTTTCATCTTGAACAAAGACTGCAAATTTGTGAAAATAGAAAGGGCTTGTTTGAAAACTAAGTCTCATACTGCTCTCTCCCTGGTTTTCAAACATACTCAGTGCAAAATCATGCTGAATCTTTTTTATTTTCTCTTCTTTATTCTTCTGATGATTTTGCCAGTGGTCATCCAAGCGCTTGGCATCCAGCTCAGTCTGTTTCTCCTCTCGCCTCTGTAGCATCTTCTTAAAGACTTCCAGTCGAATCTCTTGCAACCTTTAAGGAAAAGAAGGGCCAGGTATGATTTAGAGTACTCTGCAGTGTTCTGTGCAATGTACCCGCTGACGACTTTACACACAGTTCATATTGCACATCTCATTTTTAATCTTTCACTTTCAGAAGTGGAAACCTGCTGGTGAAAAGACTGTTGTAGTAGCAATCTCATATTAAATTTAACAAAAATATCCCTTCTGACAATCAGGGGATTTTCACAGAAATCAAAGGTTTGTACCCTTCAGCCAATCCGCTAACCCTTCTTGTTTCTTTTCTCTTCAGGTCATAATTAAAAGAAAGAAAGTGTATATCTGGACTCTCACTTTTCTATTTCCTGTTCTCGAAAAGCCCATTCCTTCCTCTCCATTTCATCCATCATTTTCCTCCTCTTTGCAATGTTTGAGGGACTGTCCATGGCTGGAAGAGTTGCTTCCCATGCACGTTTTTCCCGGGCACGTTCAATCATCTCCACTTCGGCTAGTCCTGCTGGTAGCCCCCGACCTTAGAGAGAAAAGAATAGGTAGCTCTTTAGAAGAACTGTCAATCCACTAGAGCACTAGAGTATTAGAGGGCTTCATGGGCACAAACCCATATGTTAAAGAGATGCAGGAGGGCCAATAGGCAGAAGTAAATACATCCACGGCCAGTAGAATTCTACAATATGTGAGAAATTGTTCAACCTGCAGTTGCTATAGCTTAGTTGTCATGAACGCTATCTCTTCATTCCTCTACTGCAGGCTGGAAAGGAGGACATTTTCTGAGAATGAGCACTAACTGTGTCATCCCCAGTACCCATCACTACTGTAGATGAAATACTGGGAGATGAGGACCACAGGCTGTACTCTTCCACAGAAGCAATTTTATTTTCTTACTGATGTCTAGCTCAGAACAACTGAAGAACAGAGGGTAAGTGCAAAACTTCTACTAGTTCATACTTGTAAAACATGTGACCTTTTTATACTGAGTGATCTCAAAGCTCTTTATTAAATGCCTCAGAAGGGCACTATTAAATATGTGAATACCATACCTATTTTAAAAATAGATAAAATAACCATAGAATTATAGAATCATTAAGGTTGGAAAAGACCACTAAGATCATCTAGTCCAACTATCAACCCATTATCATAATGTCCACTAAACTATGTCCCTCAGTGCCACATCTACACTTTTCTTGAAAACTTCCAGAGACAGGGACTCCACCACCATCCTGGGCAGCCTGTTCCAATGCATTACCACTCTTTTGGAAAGAAATGTTTCCTAATGTCCCGCCTGAACCTCTCTAGGTTCAACTTCAGACCATTATCACTGTATTGTGCCCTAAAGGAAGACAGCAAAGGGCTACCATACCAAAGGTACAAATAGTCTTGAAACCTGACATTGAATAGAAGAGAACCTGCTGCTAAAGAGGGCTATAGCTATTACAATTTATCTTGATTTTGCAACTCACCCCAAGTGAGAGTAGCAAGCATCAGAAGCTCAGGGACTGAGCCACTGGGAACTACATATTCAGGGGAATATGGATCTGTCTGGGCTTCACCATCCCTGTAATCGGTCTGTGTGCCGAAAGTTCGTATTTTGGGACCAAAGATCTCACTGTCTCTTGTAGGTAAATAGACAATGGGCTCTGTCCTAAAAAGTGATGAAAGATGGAAGAACATTTGTCACATTTAAAAGAACAAAATAAAACAGAGATGCAACACTAAGTCAAAAATACCACATTCAAATGTGCATTGTTTCATCTGAATTTTGCTTTCATTCATGTTAAATCCATCATCCTTAGTAAAAGCAGACTGAGGTAACTCTAAATCCTTTGAAAGCTCCCTCTTTATATAAGCAAACCAGAAATCTTCCAGTTTCAGCTCTCTTGAATTATTACATGCAAATCTTCCTATGTATTCACTGTAAAGCACTGCTTTTAATTGGCACAAAATATAACTGATGGCTGAGTATAAAATGAAGGAGTACTGCTTCAGTTTAACTTACTTACATGTTTGCCTTTCCAACATTTCCAGAACAAAACTCAGTTCTGGTGCAAGCAGTTGCAACTTCCATTGACTCTACTCGCATTCTTCAAAATTTGATCTGCATTGCAGATCACATCAGACTACCACATTACTCTACTCAGTGGATGTTCTATGCAATTGAACAGTATTGCAGCTGTCACAGAATTTGTAAAAAAAAAAAATGTCAGGAGAATTTTCAATAGTACTGCTGTACTGGAGAATCCTCTGTACAGGTATATCTTCCAAGATTTTGAGATGCTTGACTTTCTGTTTCAGGCCTCATAATCTTAACATACTTCTTTTATCAGAAAGCACTGCTTACCTACTGCAAGCAAGCACCAAACCAGGCAGTCAACTGCTTGCCCAGGAATTCTCAACGGTGAACAAACTCTACCACTTAACAAGTTTTTCCTGTCATTCATTACAAAAACCGTTAATCACTAACTAAGTAGTTAACCAGTCATTTTCAGGTGAGCTGTGGCCTATTACGACACTTCTGTTCCAGAAGCCAATACTTACTCTGCAATCACATAAGAAACATCTAGTGGAAGCTGCTTATTAGGAGGGACAAGAGGTCTGAAAAAAAAAAGAACAAAGAGGCAAGTCAGTAGCCACGAGGCATAAAAGATTATTATAGCTTAGAAAAACTGCAATTCATTAATTTCAGTGGAGTTACACTGATTTTCCACAACTCAGGATCTGAACTTGCACACTGTACCTGAATATTCAAGAATACTTTGACAGCTAAGTAATACTTCAACAGAAGGAATGAGTGCTATTCTTCTGACAAAGCATGAAAAAAAAAAAGTATTTTCTGATTCAAAATCTTGATTTTCCTTACAGCTTTCGATACTGATCCAGTTGTGATTTCAGGAGAATTACAGTGATCTGTGGTGTGCTAGGAAATGGGGAGTCACCAATAGCAAAACAAATTAAATCAATGATTTTCAACAGCATAGACATCCTGGATAGCAGTGGACTACTTCCAAGTGGTCCATTAGAAAAAGCAAAAGTATCTATTATTTTTGTTATTCAGTGATATACACTAAGACTGGACATGAAGACAAAGTATTCATACTAAGAATTCTTTCTTGGGAAGTCTTATAGTTTGCGTACTGTTGCTCCATATCAATCCTCCTAAGCATCTGAGAGACTTAAAAGACATTACGACTAGAAAACTTTGCATGTCTGCAACTTGAAAAAAAAAAGTGTAGAATTGGTATTGTGTGATAATCATAGAATGGCCTGGGTTAAAAAGGACCTCAAAGATCATCGAGTTTCAACCCCCCTGCTACGTGCAGGGTCACCAACCACCAGACCAGGCTGCCCAGAGCCACATCCAGCCTGGCCTTGAATGCCTCCAGGGATGGGGCATCCACAGCCTCCTTGGGCAACCTATTCCAGTGCGTCACCACCCTCTGAGTGAAAAAATTTTTCCTAATATCTAACCTAAACCTCCCCTGTCTCAGTTTAAAATCATTCCTCCTTGTCCTATCACAATCAACCCCATGTAAACAGTTGTTCCTCCTTATATAATGTTTTAAACATATAGTTTTTATAAATGAGAAATGCTTTGTAATTACAGTCAAGATTTAATGGAGTATTATAAAGAACAGCTGATGAATTAGAAATACTTTTGTTCTGATTCTTTAACACATAGTCCTTCTTTTTCCTTTCCTAAAGTAACCAGATGAACTGAAAGCTTTCATTTAACAAAAGCTGTGCATAGGACTTTTTGCAGGTGACTACTACTGTACTGTTTTACTTTTCCTCCTTCCAAGAGTGTGAGTCCAGAGAGGTTGTGGATGTCCCTTCCATGGAGGTGGTCAAGACCAGACTGGATGAGGCTTTGAGCAACCTGGTCTAGAGGGAGGTGTCCCTACCTATAGCAGGGGGCTTGGAACTAAATGATCTTCCAACCCAAACCTATGATTCTATGATTCTAAGTTAATGTTACAGCAAAGTTAACCTAATATCAAGGCTCCATAAGAAGGAATGGACTCTATTATAGTAGCTTTAAAGAATGTTATTAACATACATTTTTTTTATGGAATTTAAAGTGGATGTGTTGGCCAATAGCTATCTCTACAAATGGATTTAACACAAAGTACATGTGACTAAGAATGTTTGTTTGCTAGATGTTGGTTTAGATCTTGATTCCAGTTCTGACTGCAGCGTAATTCTGGCAGGAACAGAGCAGTACTGCAGTAGAGGACATGGATGAAAAGTTAATTAAAGATTCCCTTTAATCCCATTCTGCTCCTGGAAAAAAACCTGGGAGTTTAAAAGTGCCTTCCGTGCCTTCTCTAGGAGGCACCTTTCCAGGAGTTTGGAGAGCCATGGTGCTTTTGTTTGCCTGAAGCTTTTTACAAATAATTAAGTACAGAATGCCTCGTACAGTAACTCATGCCCATGAGTTGCCCAATGACTTGGGCATTTAAATATGATATAAATTTCACAAAATCAAGCTTCACAACTCTGTTTCAAATCAGTTCATTGCTTACCTTGCAAAATATTTGTAGCGATTCCTTCCACTAACTTCTGGATCTTCATACACCATTTGGGGTATCTGAAGAGAAGTTTGACCTCTAAAAGGCAAAATACAGGTAAAGTAGTACAGATTCTTTACTCATGAAATACATTCAGAGCAGTTCTGACTTCTTTTCTTATGCTTCATCATTCATTTTTTCTCTCTACTTCTCTGGTTGCACAATCCAAACGTGCATATTACAGATTCCATAAAATCCTCATACATACGCAAGCTATTATATTTTGCTTTTTTCATACTTACATATAGAGCAAGACAATTTCACACTTCATTGTGTTATTGGCAAAAAAAAAGTCACTGGCCAGACTTAATAAAAGTTCTTTATGTACCTGTCATGACAAGGTCTAAATGCTTAACCTAAAAAACTACTTCTACTGGGAGTTGGGGGGCCGAGCTCATTTCCTTCAAGTGAAAAACTTTCTATAACAGAAAATATGTGGTATAATGAAGACATACAGTATAGTGAACAAAGTGGAAGACTACAGTTTGCTGCCTTCCAAAAGTAGCTAGGGATTTCAAATAAGTGTGAAAAAGCTTAGAATCAACAATTGCAATTTCAGTTCTCTAATACAGGAGAAAAATTATGCTGATCATGTGAATGTTTCAAAAATTATGCTGAAATAAGTACATCAGTAGCGTTTCTTCATTTTCTCCTCATCTTGAGTTTAAGGTACTCAGACTGTTTTCATTTATCACTATAACATCTTGGTTTTCTTTCTTTTATAGCCACGAGGTCTTTATTTTAAAACCAGGTGGTCTACCATGGCAATCAGTGAGGGAATGGGTGGAACCTAATCCTTTGAAGGCTATATCAGGATTGCCAATAGATTTCACAACTACTTCATACTCCAGTCTTACTCTTCTCAACCTGCAACCTTGAAAAAAACAAAATTGAGTGGTGAGTTAAAAACAAAACTGTGGTGTTTTTCCTGTTGTTATTGTTTTTAAGTAGTGCGTCATGCTATTAAGGTCAATCATTAAATTGTTTGTAAGGCCAGTCCTGAAGGTTATGTTTTCCTATTATCTTTTTTGGTAACTTAAAACAATCCTGACCTTAAATGTATGGGATTCTGGGTACTTGAGTTGGTTGTTGCCACTTAATTTTAAATACAGAGCCACATTGACAGAAATAAAGTAAATAATCTGTAATATTGCTCGACTGCTGGGATCAAAACAGGGACTGCATACTGACATCAGTTGTCTTCAAAGACCTCATAAGCCCTGTGAACTCTGTGCTGTGGAACTCAAGGAGCCAACCATATGGTTACAAACTACAGCAAAGCCTGCAGAGTAATGCTTCCTACATCTCCCATGACATACAGTTTACTGACAAGGTCATCTCTTTCCAGCATTTTCAGTCACATCATGTAACAGAGGAGAGGAAAAGAGTTCAAGATGCAGTGTGATAATAGTAGATACTTACTCAGCATAATCAACCTATTACTGTAAAGTCATGTTTGAAATTCTAATGAGTTAACTGAGCTGATGGCTAGCTCCACTAGCTGACTCTATGTATGAGTGTTGCTGTTAGATGGATTTATGTTTCATTCAGCACAGGTGGGCACTTACTCTTAAGATCTAACTTTATTAGCATAAGCTATTCATCCTGTTATGATATGTTATAGGCACAGTGGGAACCCAGTGAAACAGCCTCTTTTATTCCTCAGATCCTGCCTCTTCCAAGTCCTTGACTTATATTTGCTGACTTTGCTGAAATAAACGAGCATTCATTCCTGATAACCTTGCAGAAGCAATACAACTACTGAGAAGACAGCTGGAAAATAATTCTATCATCTTCAGTATCAGCAGCACTGTCAACAAGTGCAGGCTGAAATAGAAGGGATGTATTTCTCTCTCTCTCTTTTTTTTAATTAATTGCAAGACATTTTGCAAATATATGTTGCTGAAATGTAAATGTAATTTTAAAACACTTCAGGTGTCAAAAAGGTTCCTGTTACAGAATAACAAGCAAAACAGAAGAAGCCACTGAGGTTTTCATGTGCTGGGGACAGTTTCAATTGCTGAAAATCAGAAAAGAAAAAAAAAAACATCTCCAAAAGTATTACTTTCTTGTAGAAATGAGAAGAGTATGCTTTCAAAACTGAACGGAAATAGGTGTGAAATCCTTCATATCACTCTTAAAACATCCTTGGTTACTCTCTGGCAAGTGGTAAAACTCAGTTAACAAAACCAGAGAATACACTGTATGAAGAGCCCGTGGTCTAAAGTTAGTTTGTTAAGGCAGCAAAAAACCCTGAAAACAAGTGGCCAGGCTAATGACTGCATTATTGAGTGTTGCTACAAGAAGACTCTCAAATGATTGCTTAAATATTTGCTGAATCAGAAGTGCAAATTGCAATGCCAGGAGAAAAGTCATACAAAAACCTCTGAACTATAAATGCGTGTCCTGGTTCAAGCACCATACATGCTTGAATGAACAGCAAAACCATTCCAACCAGCTGCAAGTTCCTGGGACTAAAAGGAAACAACTACCACTGAAGTAACACGTGAGCCAGTGAAGACTTTGCAACTTGTCTGATTTATGAGAGATTGAATTAACTCTTCATTTTGCCAGCACCTACTGCAGAGCAGATAGCACAGGGATGAAGGAATGTGTAACGTCCACCCTGTAAGAAACAGACGGGCAACAGCACTCCACAACAGCTGCAATCTCTTCATTTCAAGGGCAAACAGTAGGAGCAAAATAAGTAGGAGCAAATTGCAGTCAACACCACCTCAGTACGTAAGGGTTCTTGGATTTTGTTGTTGTTGTTGTTGTTGTTTGCATGTTTGTTTTAAATTACCCAAGCATGGAACACTTACACTGCAAGCTGCTGAAGAGCCTTCAGGCGCTGCTGAGCCCTCCCTCTCCATCTTCGGTCAATAAATGGAAGCACTGCATCTTTGCCCTCCAAGCACAGACCGTTGCCCGGGAAATGGATCAAGCTACTAAGCATACTTGTGAAAATTGGTACTTTTGCCTAAAGTCTGTGAGGACACAAAGAAGAAGTGGTGCTTTAGTGATTTCAAAGAGCATTAAAGTGATAAGGATTTCAGCTGGTGCTAGTGAATATATGTATATACAAGCAGTCCACAGAAAAGGCTGGTGTTATTTACAGGGCATCTGGGAGGAGGAAAGAAGAAGGCATACACATGCTAATGACTGCAGCCTGTTAGATGTACCATTCTCAAGATGTGGAGCATACCAGACTAGCAGCAGATGTACAGATATGTCTTCTGGCTGTTTTCCAGTATCTAAACTTATACTACAAATCCAAGGGTCTAACAGTTTGTTACATAAAGAAGTTAGCGTGCAGAAACTGTGAATATGCAGTAATGTGAACTTCTAGCAGATTACCTCATGTAACTCCCTCCCACTTGGTGTGCTCTAGAAACGAAGCAGCATATCCCACTTAGAGAGTAAAGTTACATTATCTTATAGTACAATAATTTTAGCATGTGCTAAAAATACCTGGATGGGAGTTAGCACACAAAAAAAGACCACATTAAAAATCCACAGTCTTCCTTCTGGAGCCCTGATTTCCCTGGGTAGATATGCCTTAAATTTGAAGATATATGGTTACCAATAAATTTTAGTAATTGTGACTCAATAATGCGTGATGTGGATACACTGGCTTCTGCAAAGCCTGAAATCAGTTTTGAATTGCACATTACCCCTTTCATTTCAGTGGATAGTAACTCGCACACATATAGGATAACAGTGACATTTCAAGCACTCTAACTCATCAGAGTGTGTCAGATTATGAAGATCTAGGCAACCTTCTATGAGTAACTGCTTTCTGGGCATGAGACTGCATTTTGTTTTATTTCTCTTGAAAGGGAATTCAACTTCTAAGAGTTCGGAAGTGCTTATAAACTCGTATTAGCTCAGCATCTGCCCACCCCCTTTTGTGATGCTATAGGCAAGGAATTCAAAGTTGTATTGTTTTGTATTGCACATTATGCACTTTGTGATTCACACACTTAAAACACATTTTATAGAAATCAGAGTATGTCACCATACCCGCCTCCAACGTTACATCTGTGACATTTACAACCTTCGTGACAGTACGTCTACTTATTTGTTGTGCCTGAACTGTTGGCACAGCCATACTGTTGCAAGGATCTTTATGATGACAGTTCCACGTGTCTCAGAGGGGTGGACAAGCACAGGCTTCTGTCAAGTAGATATGTACTTACATACACAAGAGCCTGACATAACGAGGCAAGAGACATCCAGAAACATTCTTTTAAATAATGTTTCATTGTTGGGAAAGCTTTTGGGGAATTTCTCCTTGCTGTATAGGAATGGACTTTCAGAGTTCCAAATATCTGCCCTGTAGGCTCCGTCAAGCACAGAGTTTCAGGAGGGCTCTTTGTTTAAAACCCAATTCTTTGTGCTGCTGCTGACCTGCTGTAGCAAGTCTGCTTTTCTTGGCATTCTGCTTATATGCAGCCTGTCCAGACATTGATCACTGCTGTCCAAAGATGTGACTGCAGTTCCCTAAGGATGTGCCCTAGCTAGTTTTAAACTAGCCAGGTTGAATGCTGATAGCAGGACAGTGGGAGAGCTAAGCATGGGCTAACTAAGAGCTTAGCTGGGAAGCTGAGCTATGCAAACCTGGTATGAAGAATCAGGACGGGTTTGCAACCCATTACACGCTGCTTACCTGTTGGGACCTAGTAGATTTCAAGCTGTTTAAGTGTGTTACCTTGAGCTGCAATGTAAGTATATCCCAAGGTAAGGGAGAAGGCACTGTAAAATAACATTTTAACAACTGTATTCGAACAACAGCGCAACAATTGTCCAGTTGTTTTATTAGATCTTAATGTCATATGCAAGCTATTGTTTTTCAGCATTTGATGGTACGTTATTAAAGATACATATATGCAATTTTGGAAATTACCCAGGATATGAAGCTGGGCATTTCTAGGTTGCTGCTACAGTCATCACAGCCAGCAATAAGTTGCTCCCTGTGTTGCCTTTTGTACCAGGTAAAATTCCTAATTTTCCTTCCTTTGCTGTGTGGGTTGTTGCCTTAAGGGAACAGCTGACTAAATAAGGTTCTATCCATTTGTGTGCATACAGGTGAGCTCTCCTTGGCACACACCTACCAACTTCTCACTGACAAGCTGAATGTGGGTATTTGCCTTTGAATGGTCCCTCTCACTTAGTAGTGTGCATGGAGGGTCTGAAAGATAAACGAACAGATGGATCTAGTTACACACAGGAGAAACTAGCATGGGACACTGCTCAGGATCCTTTCCCTCTTTAGAAGTCTGTCCAAAGAGGTTAAAAACCAAACCTGGAAAGGAGAAAAGAAAAAAAGAAGCGTGCTTCTGTACTGACTGCACTCCAGCAACCCGTAAGTGAGGCTTAGAGCTGACAACGAAATGAAACAGGATAAAAGGGAGGATGGTGCGATGTAAGACAGCGGAAATACGACGCTGCGCACCACGGCCATCAAGAGCTGTGCCGGCCCTCCTGCAGCTCGCAGAGCTCTGCTGCCCCACGCCTCTCCTCACCGCAGTACGTGGAGGGGCAGCCAGCCCCAGCGGCTGCACGGCTGTCCCGCTCCCAGACCCCCGCCACAGGCGGAGACGGACACCCGAAGGCCGCGGCCTCTCCCGGCGGGGATGCTGGGCCTGGCCACCCCAGTCCCCCCGCCGCCCCGGGGGCCGCGTGCAGGTAAGGGCCGCGAGGAGAGCCCCGCTGCTGCGGGGAGTACCGTGAAGGCAGTGGAGAGTCCGACCGGAAGCCGCCCCGCAGCAACGGCCGCGCGCGGGATGCGGAGACACTGCGCGATTGATGGCGGCGGCCGCCTGCCGTTACCGGGGCAACAGGCAGCGCCGGAGGGGCGGGGTCTGGCAGAGGAGCCGCGCCCCCTGTGTGACGTCACCGCGCTGAGAGGGAGGCGAAGTGGCGGGCTTTGTCCTGCCCAAGATGGAGGTTGGCGGTTGGAAGTCCTTCAGCAGCAGAGCTATTATCCTCACAAGTCCTTCACCACCAGTAGCACCACCACTGCATACTCCTGCATCAGCACCATCACCTCAAGTCCTTCACAGCACCAGCCTTTGTTATAGATGATGCTCCCCATTTCCCCTGCTTGGTGCTTAAGAAAAACTGGTTTAGCGATTATGCTGGAGTACTGGATTTAAACCTGGATGTTTCTGGCTCTGCTCATGTCTATAGGACTTCCCTTGCTATAAAACGGTGAAAATAGGCTTGGTGCCTACCTCCTTGTGCAAGCTACTGGCATTGTTGCATTTGTACAGCATCCAAAAAGACCTACATAGAATCATATCATAGAATGGCCTGGGTTGAAAAGGACCTCAAAGATCATCGAGTTTCAACCCCCCTGCTATGTGCAGGGTCGCCAACCACCGGACCAGGCTGCCCAGAGCCACATCCAGCCTGGCCTTGAATGCCTTCAGGGATGGGGCATCCACAACCTCCTTGGGCAGCCTGTTCCAGTGCATCACCACCCCCTGGGTGAAAAACTTCTTCCTAATATCTGACCTAAACTTCCCCTGTCCCAGTTTAAAACCATTCCCCCTTGGGATTACAAACCGTCATTACTCTGTTAGTGAGTTGTGCTGCTGGTTTGAAAAGGAGGAGGTTGTCATTCCCTCTGAGGAACAAACCTGGAAATGCTGGTGCTGCTGAATGGGAAGGCCTCTCCTTTTGTCAGTCTAAGGGGTTTGGCAGCAGTGCTGCTGAGACTGCTCATAGAGAACGAGGCACAAAAAGAAGTAGAATTGTGAAGGAACCATCTCCTTTGCCTGCTATCTTGAAGTAGATCCCTTGCATTCATTATTTTGTGTATAAAACTGTATACCAGAAGAACTACTCACAGCTTGGCATGTCTGACACACCATTTTCTTCCCTTGGTACTTTATCACAGGAGAGAGACATGAGGACTGTGGCTCCAAGTTCTTTGACTCTAACGATCTATGTTTAAACACTGAATTTGAGTTTGAAATGCTGGTTTATGCTTCTTCAAGGCCTTGAGATGATGAGATGTGTCAACTGTATGTTGGCTCTTTGTCAGCTCATGTTTCTCCTCTTCAAGGTTTTCAGAAAGGGTAGGATGCAGGTGCCTGGACTTACGGTCTGTTTTTTTTCTGATGAGGGAAAGACTGGATGGGAACACAGTAGAGAAGGAGCAATGGAACAACTACATGAGTTGTTGATACAGGAGTACAAAGTCTCAGGATGTAGCCTAAAAGATGAGTCCTCCTGGGGCTGTGGAAGATGAGAAAAGTGTAGTACTACCATTAAATGTAGCCACTTCACATAGGTCTCAGTGCAAGATGCTGCCATCTTCTTAATTTTGCATGTGCTGCCTGGCCTCACTGCCTCTGACCTGTGAGTGTTGGCAGCTGGAAGGCTGTGTGGGGAAGCAGCTCAGGAGACTGGTGTTGCTGGAAACTAACGTGCCACGAAATAAAACACATTTTCAGATCACTGCATAACTGCCTGAAGACTAGCTGTCTTCCCACTCATGGGAGTGGGATCAGCTATTTTTAAAGATAAAAATCCCCAAGTATGAAAGGCTCTGAGAAAAGCGTTTGGTCCCAGACAGTGAACTGTGACAATCTTGTCTCCGGCCAGCACTTCAGAAAATGGACTTGAATCTTATCTGGTAGGTCTCTGTCTCAGGATGCATGCTGTTGCTTGAGTGAAAGTGAACTAAAGGTAACAAAGCTGTAAGCAATCAGAAACAGTCATCTGTTCCTTAGCTTAGTCTTCAGAGATCTTGACTGCTGGTTTTCTCCTTAGCATTGCAGGTTGAAGCATCATTTTTATTTATTATTATATTTTTTTTTTCGGTAATAGTTTTTTTGAGACAGAACGGTGTAGCTGAGCTGGGGTCCTGTCCATGTGATGATTTCTTACAACCATTTGGCTGTGTGGGGACAGCAAGTGCTCAGATGTATGGGTAAGCTGTCCACAGCTCCGTGAGTTACTGTGCAGTGACTGGTGGAGCAAACTAATGCTGGCCCACTGCTTAGCATGTTGCAAATGTGTTGTGAAGTGCACTAGTTAACCAGCCATGAAAGAGGCTGAGCTAACTGCATTTTACTTCCTATTAACCTTGAGGCAGGACAGTGTAATTTGCTGCAAAGATGAATTACTGCCGCTCTGTTGATGGACTTGTTATGCTGTGATAGTTTGCTGATGTGCTTGAGCTGTAAAACCAGACGGAGAAGTGGAAAGCTGCGACGAGGAGGTATCAGCTGTGAGCAGAATTAGCTGGGCAAGGAGAAGATGAATTGGACACAAAAATGTGATACAGAAGGAGAGGTTTGGCTGGCTGAGCAAAGAAACGTGTAGAGAGAATCGGTGCATAGAGGACAGAGAGACAGGGTGAGCAGACAGTAGTATACATGGTCTAAAAAAGAAAATGGAAGACTGGGCTGAGGAGATGAAAAAGTGAGGAAGGCTGTAATGTCTCCTCGGTCTTCCTTCTGCCCAGAAAGTTTAGGAGGGAACTGTAGTGGCTGTTCTTCTGCAGTCCACAAGCATCTGTGAAACCTCTGGCAAGACATCATCCGTCTGGCTCTAGGCTTGGCTATGTGGGCGTTCCTCTTCTGCTCTGTTTTTAGCAATAGCCAAACAACCATGCTGTTGTGCTGTGATGCTTCGTGGTTGGTTGTTTTGGGTGTTTTTTTTTTTTTCTGGTTGTTAAAAATATATCTATGCATGTCATAGCCAACGAAGTTATAGCATTAAAAGCATTGTTGAAATGCCCAAATGAAAGCCATGCGTTTAAAATGAATCGCCATCAGACGGAGCTGCCATTCCCCAGACTTGCCACAGGATGTCAGCCTTTCTCCGTGTAGGGGCCGGTACAGACCCTAGCTTGGGGGCTCCAGTCAGAGCTTCTATTTAAGGTTAAATGCCAACTACGCCTTAATGAATATGGCCCTTGGGCTCACCCCAGATAAGCCCCACTATCCATTCCCAGGCCGATCTCCACGTGGTTCTCTAACCGTGTACAGTGTTAATGAGGTGTTGGCTCCTGTGAGATCTGTTGCTTTGTGGATCTAGGCTTTGTCTCAGTGCTAGCTCTTGCCCGTGGTAATGCATTATATCTGCTGTGGAATACCTCACTTAGGACATCTTTTGTAAAAATGGCCTTAGAGTACTGATTATGCTAAATTTAGCTTCATCAAGTTGGAAACTTTGGTTTCTTTTGCTGTTTTTTTTCTAAAAGCTTGGTTAAAACAGGCATCTTGAGATAAAACCTCTGAAATGGAAAGAAAAGCACAGAGATGAAACTCTTTATGGGAGACCTTCTGTTCTCTCTTTCTCTTCTTTTCTTAGTACAACTGCTGGCATGTTTCCTGAACTAAAAGCAATCTACAAACGAGGATAGCTTCAAAAGTCAAAGCTCAAAGAAAATGAAGCAGCAGTGCTTTGTGATAGCAGTTAAAGGATCCACTCCAAAGCCTGCTGGAAGATTTCTATAATGGCTTTGATTAAGGGGGAAAAAAAAAAAAAAAAAAAAAAAAAAGAAAAAGAAAAGCAAGAAAGAGAAGGGGAAATTAAGGACATTTTCAGGCAGTGGGCAGAGAAGTGCAATTTCTGACAAAAGCCCACTCACTCATACAGTTAGACGTGCATGCTCATCAACTTCATTTCACATAGATGAACTCTGGAGGAAATTCTCAGCGATTAGGGAATGACAGAGGCAGACATTTGGTTGCTTTTCTAGACTGGTGTTGTCTACCGTTTGCTGGAATGGTGTTGCCTAACCTCAATAGCAAGAGAATCTTGACCGAACTGCTTAGGAAACTGGTGAATTCCTAGTATTCTCACTTTCCCCATATAATACTGGGAGATATAAATGGCAATTCCAACATGTTAGCTTGCAGCATTCAAGTTCCAGTATGCTATGACATCTAATTTCAACAAAAAAAAACCTTGGATTTGTTCTCTCCCTTGCTTTCCCA